>NW_026867631.1:917794-1013044 GCF_020745735.1 Hemiscyllium ocellatum
GGAAAGATAAGGTTTGTTTAGACATAATATTTTTGACAGATTCCCTACAGTATGGAAAACAGACTATTTGCCCAACAAGACCACACATTTATTTACCACTGACGAATGCCACAAACACTATGGGTAACTTAGCATGGCCAATTCACCTGTGCTTTCCATCTTTGATGTGGGAGGAAAATGGAGCACCCAGAGGAAACACACACAAGCACAGTGAGAATGTGCAAACTCCACACAAGAGTCAACCGAAGCTGGAAAAACCTGGATCCATGGCACTATGTGGCAGCTGTACTAGCCACTGAAATCACATTGCCACCCTTGCTTTTTTTCGATACAGTTCAATGACACAGGTACAAACTCTATTCTGCCCTTCAACCATGATACACGTTCCAATATCACATACCATGGATAGTTTATTATCCATTGAAAATGTCATCTTATTGTTATTTATTAGTTCGTTATTATTAATTTTAATAATTATTATTAATGTTTGTTTTTAGACTGGAAAGATTGCATGGCTTTGTGAGTGGGAGATCATGCCTCTCAAATTTGTTTGAGTTCATTGATGAAATGACCAGGAATGTTGATGAGGGTAGGTGGTAGACATATTCTGTATAGTTTTCAGTAAGGCCTTTGACAAGGTTACCATTGATAGGCTGGTCTGGAAGATTAGAGTCGCATGAATCCAGAGGGAGCTGGCAAATTAGACACACAATTGGCTTCATGATTGTAAGCAATGAGTACTAGTGGAAGGATGCTCTCGGACTGGAGGCCTGTGACACATGAAGTGCCTCAGGGTCAGTGCTAGGCCCATTGTTGTTTGTTATCTGTCACAATGATGTTCTTGCGAAGGTACAAGGCATGATTTGGAAACTTGAAGATGACACTGAAATAGGTGGTATCATGCACAGTGAGGAAGCATATCAGATATTGCAGCAGGATCTTGATCAAACTGGAGAAGTGGCCAATGAATATTTTGGCAACGTTAGATCAAGGTAGGAGTTTCGTGGTGATTGGTAGGACCTTAAGGAGTGTAGTTGAGCAGAGGGAACATGGAGTTTAGGTCCACCGTTCTATGAAAGTGAGATCATATTTAGACATGGTAATGAAGAAGGTTTTACCACACAAGCAAGCATCGGTCAGGACATGGTGGCGAGCCGTTGGGAAGTCATGTTGAAGTTATTCAGGAAGTTGGTGAGGCTGCACTTGTAGTGCTGTGTCAGTTTTAGTCACATTGCGATCAGGAGGATGTTTTTAATTTGGAATGTGTGCAGACAGAATTTACAAAAATGTTGCCATATCTCAATAGTATGAATTATAGGAGAGGTTGGACAAGTGAGGCCTTTTTTTATTTCGAGAATAGAAGACTGAGAGGGATCTTATAGAAGTTTACATGGATAGGGTGAATGGATCCAGCCTTTTTATTCCTAGAGTTGGGGATCGAGGAGGAGAGGGCATCATTTTAAGGTGAGAGGGAAAGAATAAAAAGGAAACTGATTGGAACTGTTTCACACAGAGAGTGATACACAAAACGAATGAGCTGCCAACGGAAGTGGTTGAAGCATTTATATTAACGATATTAAACGGCATTTGGGCAAGTACATGGACAGGAAAGGACGAGAATGCTATGCGCCAAGTGCAGGGAAATGAGGTTAATGTGGTTAGATATTTGAGTCAGAATGGACGAGTTTGGACAAAAGAGCCTCTCTGCCTCTCTCCATGCTGTAAGACTTGATGACTACAAATAAAACAGGAGAAACGGCGGTTCTCCCGCTCCTTGGATGCTGCCTGACCTGCTGCGCTTTTCCAGCAACTCATTTTCAGCTCTGATCTCCAGCATCTGCAGTCCTCACTTTCTCCCCTAAATAAATCTGCCTAACTTGTTCCTAACACTGACCCTGACACACTCTGAGAACTTTATCATTGGCCATATCACCAACCTAGTTATAATTATTTTTGTGGCCAGAGGAGGAGTGGGGCTAGAAAAGGGAGCAATAATCCAAAAAAACAGAAACACATGGAATTATCGACTCAATCAGCCAGCGTCAGTGTCGCGGAGTTCGTTGGAGGGGATTCTCAGCGATAGGATTTACATCTATTTAGAAAGACAACGATTGATTAGGGGTAGTCAATATGGATTTGTGTGATGGAATTCATGTTTAATTAATGTGATTGAGTATTATGCAGAGGTGTCAAAGAAGATTGAAGAAGACACTGTGGTGTACATTGTTTACACAGACTTCAGCAAGACATTTAATACGGTCCCTCATCGTCGACAGATTACTTAGATTAGATTATAAGTAATCTAGGAAAAGCTAGCCAATTGGATACAAAATTGGATTGAAGGTAGTGGATTATGTTCCAGAGTGAAGACCTATGGCGAGCGGTGTGCAGAAAGAATCAGTGCTGAGCTCACTGCTTTTCATCACGGATATAAACAAATTTGATGTGATTATCGGTGGCATGTTTAGTAAGTTTACAGATAACATCACCAAAGTAGTGGAGTGGACCGTGAAGAAGATTATCTCAGAATGTAACGGGGTCATTGAACATCAATGAGCCAAGGACTGGCAGATGGAGTTTACTTTAGATATTTGTGAGGTTTTGCATTTTGTTAAGTTAAAGTAGGGTAGTGCCCGGAAATGTTGCTGAACAAGGAGATGTACGGGTGAAGATTCATAGTTTCTTGAAAGTGAGTTTAGGTCGGTAGAGTGGTGAGGAACGTGGTTGGCATGCTTGCCTTAATCGGTCAGAACATTAAGTTTAGGAGTTGAGATAACGTGCTGCGCTTGTACAGGACGCAGGTGAGGCCACTTTAAGAATACTGCGTACATGTCAGTTGACTCTGCTAAAGGGTGGATGTTATTAAGCTTGCAAGGCTTCAGAAAGTTTTACAAGGATGTCCTGGAACCTGAAGGTTTGAGCTACACGGAGATGATGAACAGGATGAGGCTTTTCCTCCTGGCCTGTCAGAGGCTGAATGGTGACATGACATGGTTTAAAAACTCCTGAGGGACATGGACAGTCTGAATAGGCAAGATCTTTTACCCAGTGTAGGGGTGTCCAGAACTAGACTGCATAGGGTGAAGGTGACAGGGCAAAGACTTAGAAGGGACCTGAGGGGAATTTTTTGATACAGAGGCTGGTGGGTGTACTGCCAGAGGAAGTGGTGAAAGCGGGTACAATTACACGTTTGTCATGTATGTGGATAGGTACATAAATAGGAATGGTTCAGAGGGAGGTGGCAAGTGGGATTAAGCTGCTTGATTGGCAAGGACAATTTGGGCAAAATGATCTGATTACACTCTGTATGACTCTCTTATTCTCACAGCGATATGAGGAAAAATTCCAAAAGTGCCATTCGAATGGGAATTCTTTTCGCTAGAAGTTTGTGGTGCTTCTCTGATTACAAGTATTGACAGCTGAGTTAGTTAAAGATTTGACAGAGAAGTGAGTCACGGATAATGGGACACAGAGAGGAAGATGAGGCTGAGACCGCAATCTGATCAGCCACAATCTTAATGCCTGGTGGAGAAGGCTCAAATTCTCTAATGACCCACTCCTGCACCTCAGTCCCACGTTTCTGTGTTCCATTCAATCCCTCTAGCCTGCTAGACAGGAGTAGTTGGAGTCCACTTACTGTTATAACATAGTGCACAAAAACAGAGGAGACCATTTCGTCCATCGAGACTGTCCCACACGGTTTGGGAGATTTGGAAAATGTAATTGGAAGGCCCAGGCTGGATATGAAAGAGGTTGCTCATCTCTTTTTACAGAGCTTTCACTCTCAGTAAATTGTGCTTCATTTGTTGATCATGTTTGAGACCCAGATTCACTGTGAATACAACCCCCAAATCTCACCCAGCAATGGCTCATAAAATCCGCTGGTCTCCCTGATTGCAACATTTCCATAAAAGCCATTCCAGGAAAATAACACCTACTAACTTCCCAAAACAGATTGGGAGAACATCAGAAACAGGGGAAGGACATTCACATCCGAAGCCTGCCTTGCCCTTCACTAAGATCAAGGCTGACCTGCTCCAAGTCTCAAATCTCCCTTAATGTTTAAGTTTTCCTGAGCACTTCCATCGAACACAGAACAAAGAACAATACTGATTTGGAGATGCCGGTGTTGGACTGGGGTGTACAAAGTTAAAAATCACACAAAACCAGGTTATAGTCAAACAGATTTAATTAGAAGCACGCTAGATTTCGGAGTGTCGCTCCTTCATCAGGTGATAGTTAAGTGCTCAAGCCTAACACAGAATTTAGAGCAGAAATTTACAGTGTGATTTAACTGAAATTAAACTTTGAAAAATTGATTGTCTGTTAAGCCTTTAATCTGTTAGAATACCATGATAGTTTCACTTCTTTCATATGTAAATCACAAAACTTTGTTTTAAAAAATGCATTCTCAGGTTAGCTGTTAATAATGGTGATAGCTAGACAATATGTTGAAAGTGGTGCACCCTGTGTTGTCTGTCTATGCCATGATGTTTATATTGATTCTAATCTAAAAAGTGAGATAACGGAGTTTTACATGAATTCATGCAGTTTTTGAGCTCAAAGTTCTACATGAATGCATGCAGGTAGGACCTTCAGCCCTCGACGTTGTGCCGTTTGCCCGACTCTAAGATCAGACTAACCTACATGCTTCAGTTCACTTTGTTCCATTGCCTACCCTAGAGTCTCTTAAGTTTCCCTCAAGTATTTGACTCTACTACCACCGCTGGCAGTGCATTCCACACACCCAGCACTCTCTGTGTAAATAATCTACCTTTGATATCTCCCCTAAACCTTCCTCCAATTACCTTAAATTTATGCCACCTAGAGATAGGAAAATGGTTCTGGCCAATCACTCTCTCTTTTTTCCAGGTATGGGGACGGCAAACACGAGGGGACACAACTTGAAAGTGAGGGGAGATAGGTATAAGACAGATGTTTGAGGCAGTTTCTTTATTCAGAGAGTAGTAAGGGTACGGAATGCTTTGCCTGCATCTGTCATAGATTCGCCATGTTTATGTGCATTTAAGACGTCGTTGGACAAGCAAATGGACGGACATGGAAGAATGTAGGTGGATGGGTTTCAGCTGAGTGTGACAGGGCGGCGCAACATCGAGGGCCTAAGGGCCGTACCGCGCTATAATGTTCTATGTTCTATGCCTCTCATCATCTTGTACACCTCTATCAAGTCACCTCTCATCTATTTTTTCCTCCAGTGAGAAAAGCCCTCGCTGCCTCATGGTTTCTTCATAAGACCTGCCCCTGTCGAGGCAGCATCATGGTAAATCTCCTCTTTACCCTCTCTAAAGCTTTCTTATCCTTCCTATAATGAGGATACCAGAACTGAACACAATATTCCCTGCGCGGTCTGAGCAGGGCTCTATCGAGCTACAGCATAACCTCGTGTCTCTTAAACTCAATCCCCCTGCAACTGATAGCCAAAACACCATGCGCCTCTTAACAACCCAATCAACTTGGATAGCAACTTTGAGGAGTCTGTGGGCACGGACCCCAAGAACCCTCTGTTCCTCCACACACTACCAAGAATCTTCCGCCTAGGAACCCTCCAACCACAAGGGATGAATTCAGATATCTACAGCTTCCTCATTTCCCCTCCCCCACCTTGTCTCAATCCCAACTCTCAAACTCAGCACCACCTTCCAGGCCTGCAATTTTCTCCTGACCTCTCCGCCCCCACCCCTTCTCCAGCCTATCACCCTCACCTTAACCTCTTTCCACCTATTCCATTTCCAACGCCCCCCCCCAACTCCCTCCTCCCTACCTTTTATCTTGGCCTGCTTGGCATACTTTCCTCTTTCCTGAAGAAGGACTCATGCCCGAAACGTCGATTATCCTGATCTTTTCATGCTGCCTGACCTGCTGTGCTTTTCCAGCAATACATTTTTCAGCTCCTCAGTTTCTCTTCCTGGCTGAGAAAGCTCTTACATCTCCACACAGTCGCACAGTAACAGCTCCTCTCTCCAAAGAAGCAGTTGACAATGGAACATTACGTTTCTCTATATCTCATCGATATAAGTATTGCTGATGGAGTTGATCACCACCCTCAGAGACGAGAGTTGGAGGGAACATAACTCACGGTAAGCAGGGACATCCCATAATAAGTATGATATTCAGGAATGTGTGAAAAGGGGAAATGGTAGAATAACTTCCCATTCTGTTTTCCTTCCAGTCCATCATCAGCAATCTTTTGCTTGCTTTTCCTCTCTCTCTCTCTCTCTCTCTCTCTCTCTCTCTCTCTCTCTCTCCTCTCTCCCTTCTCTCTCACTTTCTCTCTCTTGCTGGACATTATCCACTCGACACAAACCTCCCGCTCACCCTTCCATCCATCCCTGATATAATAATATTATTTCTCAGTTGCATTCAGTTTTGATAGTTTCACTGAACTCGAAACGTTATTTATGTTTTTTTTTCCGACAGACTGCCATACCTGCTGAGATTCTCTAACATTCGTTCAGACGGTGGAGAATTTTATTTCAGATCGCCAGCATCCACATTTAGTGTTGTTTGTTTCGCGGGATGCCAGAACCACTGGCAAGGGCAGTATTTGTTGTCCATCACAACTACCCTTGACCACGCGGCCATTTGTCATGGCAATATGGAGGCAATCATATTGCTGTGGATCTGAGTTGACACTTAGTTCAGACAGTGCAAAAAGTTAGGTTTCTTTACCAAAGGTTATCAATTAAATAAGAAAAGAAATCGTGATGGTTTATGCTTGCCATGAGTGAAAGTAGGTTTCATTCCAATTTTTGATATTGGAACTTAAATTTAATCATCGGCTGTGGTAGGATGTCTGACAATGCTTTTAGAGTCATGACTTGCGCCTCTGAATTACACAGTCAGTGTAATTATTACTCTGTTTAAGAGTCCCTGTTATGAAATAACTGTAGAGAAAAGAACACGTTTGTGGTCAAAATATTTGTAACTGGAGGAGAGGTCAGAAGAGAACTGGAGCCACAAAATCTGTCGTTAACGAAGGGGTACATGATGGCGAAGTCAGCAACAGAACTCAGACAAGTGTGGAGATTGTGGATATTATGAAGGGGGGCGTCGGCAGGTTTGATGGCAGAGAGAATATGGAGATATAAAACAGTTCACGGTAAAGAGGAGACTCAAGGTTCCGAACAGTCTTTTACCTTCTCAGATGTTTATGTGTAAGCAGTTTGGAAATGCATGAGAATGAAGTGGCGTTTGTGACTGAAAGTTTATGTTTTTGTTAAATATAATCAACCAGAATAGCAATAACATTCAGCATCATTCATAGAATTGATAGAGATAGACTTACCAGGCACACCAATGATAGCGAGGATGGGATAGTACCCAGCTTGAATAATCATCAGTCCGGCTCGTATCCGCAAAATTAACAATGCCCAATCCGGGGAAATCCAGTAAAGACCCAAGGATAAACTCCTGTCCATTGTTGGAACATTCCAGTGTAATGTTCTCAGATTCTGATCCATTGTTGAAACATTCCAGGCTAATGTTCTCAGATTAAAATCCATTGTTGGAACATTCTAATGTTCTCAGATTCTGATCTCTCTCTCTTTCTCTGCAGCTGCTGATCCCAATCTTGTTGAGGTTGACTCTGCGCCGAATACTATGGCATAACAAGTTGAAAGAAGTCCCTAATTATGGAAGAGCGATATCCTCCAGTGACCCAGTTAGGTCCAGGAAGACTGATATTAATCACAGTCACTGAACAAACAGCTGCAGTTAACCCATTTCACGGCAATTCTGATATATCACAATAATACTTGGTTGTGTGGGATTTTGATAGCGATGATTATTGGGCTAATGGCACATCTCCAGTTGTAAACATCGAGGTAAAGGAGAGACATAATTCTTCCTCTTCACAAGCTCGATGATTCTGCTGTGTTTTGGCAATATAGGAATTGCTGGGCTCCCGAGGCCGTCTGTGTCTGATCACCAGGCCTGCTGCATGTTTTTGCTTTATTTATATATGTTTAACTTTGACTTTTGTCTGTCCAGCATTAAATGGCTGAGGTGGGTTTAGGCATTTTTAAGAGACACCTACAGAGCCATAGACGATGTAAATACAGTCCATTCCTCACGTTCTTGCAGCTGCGGCCTTGTCCTGTGGAGTGATGGTCAAACTCTTGTAGAACCAGGATTCTTAGTTTTACCTTTTCGCCAGTTATTGCTGGAGCCTCAGCAGGTTGGAAGTGCTACACATTGTCTCTGAGATTTCTCTCTGAAGTGTCTTTTGATGTTCTTTCCTCCTGGATTGGAGAACTGCATGTCAGACAATCTGTTTCCTGCATTTGTTTTTTGACATTTGTGTGCTTATCCGATGATACCATATTGGAGCAGTTACTGTATAGTAGTTAAATAAACTATTATTCTGTTAAGTTTCCAACAGAATTAAGTTTAGCAAGTTCCTCTTCCTTTTGTTGTCTTTTATCGACAGTCTTCGAATAAATTGTGTTTTGCTTAATGTCGAATATTTCGACAAAGTAAATTCTATCTCAAACACAGCACCTCACATTTACCAGCGGAATGGGCCGAGCTGGAGGAGTGATAATCATGTCAGGAATTATATCGGATACCCAACCCACCTCTCAGATCCAGCCCGGACCCGTACAAGCCCAGATGAGGTACCTCCTCAACATAAAGCACTGCGTAGACCAGGCTAGTGTACTGCTCAGCAATCAGTTCAGGATCGAACACTGTTTAGAGCTCACATGTTCACTACTTCTGTGTCCAACAGTGCACTGATCTATAAACTTGGACTCGATGATCTGTCCACCACAGGGCGCTGTGCAGAACACACAAAGGCATTGTTCTATACACACGGACTGGATATCTGTGCAGCATGGGGAGCTTTGCAGTGAATAGCAGTGAATTTATCTTTTAATCTGGAGCAGTTACCTTCCCAGCATACGCAGCTGTATGCACCAATTGCTGAATTGCTATGTAACACTATGATAGATCACTGCCCAGCGTGAGGAAACTTGTAGCTCATGCTGGAAGTGACAGGATGTGCAGCACCTCTCCATTTACAGCTCCATATCTCCATTGTGGCATGACACAGGAGTGCTGTGGGTGTGAAATTCACTGCCAGACAGAGATGGCGGGGGAATCAGTTTAAATACCAACAAATGGGAGGAACTTGGTTAAAAGAGAGGGAGAGATTAAGAGAGAATTTCAGAGAAGGATCTGATGGTAGGATTAAAAATTGTGAAATGAGAACATTTCGATAGCATCTTGCAATATAAGCCACTGTTTCTAGGAATGATGGGTGAGCAGGATATTGGTGTAAGTTAAGGTGATTGAGAGTTTTGGATAAGCAATTGTCCTGCAGCGTTGTAACTGGAGTAGGATCAGCAGAATCTTCGACTCATTGGGCTGAATCGTACAATAATTTGTCTCAGTGCCATTTTCATTGAATGTGACTGAAGGAAAATCTGCACGAGGCAGAGCTAGTTTCCTGGTGTTATCTTATCGAACACAACTGATTAACTACCCATTCCACCCCATGGTGTCCCTCTCATTCAACGCCAGCCCGATTTTCCCACCCATTATGGCTGGCAGTGCTCACTATCGCCCGGATGCCCATGGATATTCATTGATCCCAGGTACTGCTGCCATTTTTAAAAGGCCAATGGGCACACGGTTGAGCTTTCTCAGTTTGGTGCTGCCCTGCACAGTTTATCCGAGCATGGCAGATAAGGGAAAATTACACCACAGCTTGTCGACAGCGGCACGGAGGTCCTGGTGATTGTTCTAGTACACCATTCTCTTCCCAGAGCATGTTCTGAGCACACCACCCAGCTCAGTGCAGTATCTGCGGTCCGAAGAAAAGTCCAGCAATACAGGAAAAGCATCAATAACCTTCCCCGTTCTGTCAGGATAAGCGTGACCGTATTCTCTCTACTCTCTCAAACTCATTGTATATCTGTTAGCGCCTTCCCCAGAATAAGGCTCCAACACTCTCACCACTGCAATGCAGCTCTCTCTCTCTCTCTCTCTCTCTCTCTCTCACCTATGCAATACCCCACATGGTTATAAAATGTTCTTATGAGTGCACTTTCTAGAATTCTCTGGATGATGTCGGTTGTACAATGTTCCAGATAATTTTCAAAATAATTCAACTTCAGCAAAATGTTCATCCCCCAGCATGTAACGCATCAGAGGAAGGAGTAGAGTTTTACTTTTTTTATATATCACTCAGGATGAAAGTGCATCATGAGGCCATTAAGCCTCTCAAATATGCTCAACGATTTAGACAAAGGGAGCACCTAAACACTTGAAGACTCACTCTCTTCTTGAAGACAGGCGCCACTTTGGAATTTCGCCAATTTCACTGGAACACTCCTGTAATCCCGAGAGTTATGGAATATTTCACACCAGTGCCGCCAGTCACTCTGTAACCACTTCTATTAAAACAAGCTATGAATTGATGATGAGCTGTTTACCTTTGGTCTTTTCTGTTTGAGAAAAGCTTTGTTCATTTTGTTAGAGACAGTACAAAACTTGCAATTTTGTTTATAATATTGGAACTCTTCGTGCCTTCCCCTGTGAGGAACGATGTAAAATGCTGTTTTAAATTCTCTGCCTGTTCCCTGAAACCAGTTCCCCAGTCACATCCTCCAGGTATCCCACATATACTTTCCTGCCTTCCTTCAAAGGGTCACACATATATCATGAATGTTTTTTATTCGATATCGGAAAACTCTTGCAGCTAGTTTCTTTTCATATTTCTTGCCAGTTTTGAAATGTTTTTTTCTTTGTATTTTGTTTTATACCATCTGCTTCTTGTTCCGAAAGTAAACTTCACAAATGTGGCCGACGCTCGAGCTCACCAATCTGAATTCTTTAGTTTGTGATTGATTAGTATCCTTCAAGGCCTTTGTGCATCAAGGGTGGTTCATCTTCACATCTTCATATCATCTTCTTTTTCACCAGAGCCAAACATTACTGAGAGTTATTAATCAGTACTTGCTTAAATGTTCCCACATCTTCACCCTCCCATCCCCCATCCCCACATACACACACATCCGCTGACCTTCATCTGTGTCTATTTTCACACTCCGTGTTTGACCAGGTATATGACATAAAACTGCATTTGAAATGCCTGGCTCTTTTCAATCATTCAGGGGGAACCTACGTTTGGTGCTGAACATATGATCAGCGGAGGGTGACTCCATTCTCCCAGTTTCCCTGTCTGTCATTTCTGTTCGATGATGCCACGTTCCTTTGGGAAGCTTCCTACATGTCATCCTTTTCTCTCAAACGAGAAATCCCCTAAATCTGATGGACGGAGCTTTCAGCTGTGTCTGTCCCATCTCCCTCACTTCTGCCCTCACTCCGTCCCCTCCTTCCCAGAACAATGATAGTTCTCCCCTTGTCCTCACTTCCTGCTGCACTAGAATCTGCATTCACAGAATCATCCTCCGCCACTTCCACCACCTCCAGCAGTACAGCACCATCAAACACATCTTCCCCTCCCGTCCACTGTCAGAAATTCACAGGGACCATTTCTTCTGTGGCACGCTCCATTACCCCGAACATTTCCCCTCACCCCCATGGCACCTTCCCTTGTAAATGCAGAAGCTGCAACTTTTGCCAATTCATCTCTTCCCTCTTCACTGTCCAAGGCTCTAAACACACCTTCCAGGTGTAGCAGCATTTCACTTTTACGCTTTCAATCCAATCTCCTGTCATTGCCGCTCACAATGCAGTCTCCTTTACATTACTGAGCTAAACAGAAACTGCTTTGATGAACATCTCCACTCTGTCTGTAGGAATGACCCTGACATTCTGATTGCTCCCCATTTCAATTACCTACATTGCTCTCAAGATAATGAGAATTCTTTGAGGATGTAACGACGGGTTGGACCAGAGAGAGTTACTGATCTGAACTTCCAGAAAGCCTCTGATATGGTACCCCACAGGAGGCTGCAGAGTAAGATAAGGACCCATGGTGTCAGAGGACAGGTACCAGCATGGATAAAAGGTTGGCTCTCTTACAGGATGCAGAGTGAGGATAAAATTGTCTCTCTCAGGATGGCAGCCGGTGACTAGCAGTATTCCACAAGTCAGTGTTTGGATCACAAAATTTCACTTTATAGGTTAATGATCTGAGTGGCTGGACAGAAGGCATTCTGGCTACGTTTGCAGATGAAGCAAAGATAGGTAGAGGGGCACCTAATATTGAGGAGGTAGGGAGCATACAGAAATATTTCGACAGTTGAGGTGAGTGGGAAAAGGAGCAGCAGATGGAATACAATGTGGGAGAGTGTGAGGTCATGCACTTTCTAATGAAGAATATAGGCATGGACTATTTACTAAATGGGGAAAAAAAATCACAAATCTGAGTAACAAAGGGACTTGGGATTCCAAGCGCAGGATTCGCCTTAGATAAACTTGCTGGTTGAGTCAGTAGTTAAGAAGGCAGATACAATGTTGTCATTCATCTTGAGAGGAGTAGGATATAATGCTGGGGATTCTGAGGCTTTCTAAGGCTCTAATCAGACCACATTTCCAGTATTTTGTGCCTCATACCTCAGGAAGGATGTATTAGACTTGGTGTGCGTCAAGAGAAGGTTCACCAGAAATGAAAAGCTTAGCACATGAGGAACATTGGAGGACTCTGGGTTTTTACTCGATGGAGATTAGAAGGATGAGGGGGGATCTAATTGAAACTTACGGAATATTGAATGATCTGGATACAGACAAAATTGGGAGGACGTTGGCACTGGCAGGAGGACACAGGCGTAGAGAAAAGGGAAAACCCATTAGAACGGAGAAAAGATGAACCGTCTTTAGCCACAGAGTGGTGAATTGTGGAATTCCTTACCACAGAAGGCTGTGGAAACCAGACCATTTGGCACCAACGATATAGCCAGGAAAGGGAGTGAGGATCTGAAAAGTGACTCCACAGAGTTAGTTTGGAAGCTGAAGAGCAGGACGAGTAGAGTAGTGATCTCAGGTTTGCTACCAGTGGCACGAGCTAGTGAGATGAGGAATAGTCAGCGAATGCAGCTTCACACGTGACTTCGAGGGTGGTGCAGGAGGGAGGGCTTCAGTTACCTAGACCATCGGTATACCTTCTGGTTAAGGTGGGACCTATACACGAAAGACGGGTTGCACCTGAACTGGAGGGGCACAAATGTCCGGTTTGGGAGGTATGCTCGTGTCGTTTAGGCCGGTTTAAATGAGTTTGGCAGGGCGGTAGGAATAAGACCACGTGTCTGAGAGGGGGTTAGTTGCAGACAGGACAGTGACAGGATATATTTAATCTTTCAGGAAGGTTTCTCACGCGATGAAACAAAGGGATAAGTTGAAGTGTGTCTGCTTTAATGCAAGGAATGTCTGAAATAAGAGTGACAAACTTAGCGCATGGATCAGTACTTGGGGCTACGATGTCGTGGCCATAACAGAGATGTATGTTTCACAGGAGCAGGGATGGTTGCTTGATGTTCCAGGGTTTAAAACGTTTAAAAATGTTTCGGGGCGGCACAGTGTCTCAATGGTTAGTACTGCTGCCTCACAGCGCCAGAGACTCGGGTTCAATTCCCAACTGAGGGGACTGTCTGTGGGTGTGTTCCAGTTTCCTTCCATAATCCAAAGATGTGCAGTTTTGGTAAATTGGTCATGCTAAATTGCCCATAGTGTTAGATGAAGGGGACTGGTTCAGGGTGGGGGTTGGTGTGGACTTGTTGGGCCCTAAGGCCTGTTTCCACACTGCAAGTAATCTAATTTTATCTAAAAAAAGAACAGGATGGGTGGAAAATGGGAAAAGGGTGTAACATTGCTAATCAGAGAGTGCGTCACAGCTACAGAAATGAAGGTTGTTGAGGAAGGTTTGTCTCCTGAGTCAGTATGGGTGGAATTTAGGAACAGCAAGGGAACAGTCACGGCATTTGGGGGTTTTCTACAGATCACCTAATAGCAGTAGAGAGATTGAAGATCTCATAGGCGGGCAGATTCTAGAATAATGCAAACGTAGCAGGGTTATTGTTATGGGTGATTTCAACTTTTCCAATATCGCCTGGAACCTCCTAAGTGCAGATGGTGTGGATGAAGCCATTTTTGTCAGGTGTGTTCAAGACCGTTTCCTTGCTCAGTATGTAGATAGACCGACGAGGGGAGAGGCTATTTTGGATTTGGTGCTCAGCAACGAGACAGGACAGGTGTCAGAACTCACGGTGGGAGAGCACTTTGTTGAAAGTGATCACAACTGCCTCACATGTAGCATAGTCTGCGAGAATGAAAGGTGCAGTTTCGGAGGGTAGATGTTTAATTGTGGAAAAGGAAATTATAACGCTATCAGACAGGAGTTGGGAAGTACAGACTGGGAGCAATTGTTCCACAGAAAGGGCACAGCAGATATGTGGAGACTGTTTAAGGAGCAGTTGTTGCCAGTGATACACAAATTTGTTCCTCTGAGACAGATAAGAAGGGGTAAGATTAAGGAACCTTGGATGATGAGAACAGAGAAACTTCTCGACAAAAAGAAGCAAGCAGCTTACGGAAGATGGAGGAAGCAAGAATCTAGCACATCTTTAGAGGATTACAGTCTTGCTAGAAAGGAACTCATAAATGGAACGAGGCGAGCCATGATGGGGCACGAAAAAAGGCTTGACAAGAAGTATTAGAGAGAATCCAAAAGCATTTTTCTCATACGTGAGGAATAAGGGAATAATCAGGGAGAAGGTAAGGGAACTTCTGCATGGAGTCTGAGCAGATAGGGGAAACCATAAATGAGTTTTTTTGCTTCGATTTTCACCAAGCAAAGAGAACGTGTTGTAAATGAAAACTTAGAGTAGCTGAGCCAGATCAGTCTTGACCAGGTCAAGATTGATGAAGTTGATGTGCTAGCAATTTTGGAAAACATTGAGATGGATACGTCCCAGGGCCAGACCAGATTTATCCTACACTGCTCCGGGAAGCAAGAAAGGAGGTTTTAAAGTCACTCGTGATGATCTTTGCCTCCTCACTCTCCACTGGAGTCGTACTGGAGGATTGGAAGGAGGCAAAAGTTGTTCCTTATTTCAAGAAGGATAATAGGGAAATCCCTGGCAATTAGAGACCAGTCAGTCTTAAGTCTGTGGTCATCAAAGTTTGGAAAAAGTTCCGAGGGATAGGATTTATGACTATCTGGCAAAGCATAGTGTGACTAAAGGGCAGTCGTTCCTCACAAATCTTCTTGATTTCTTTGAGGTGTCAAGACAGGTTGACTACAGTCAAGCAGTGGATGTGGTGCATGTCGACTTCAGCAAGGTATTTGAGAGGGTTCCCCATTGATGGCTCATTCATAAAGTCTGGAAGGATGGGATACAGGGAGATTAGGCTATCTGGATTCAGACTTGGCTGGCTGGCTGAAGGAAGACAGTGGATGGAAAGTATTCTGCTGGGAGGACAGTGTTGAGAGGGATGCAACAGGACTACGTTCTTGGTCCTCTGATCTTTGTAGTTTTTATACATGACTTGGATGAGGAGGTTATGTGGTGGGTTAGTAAATTTGCTGATGGCATAACGGTTGGAGGTGTCGTCAATAGTATAGGGGGCTTCTGTAGGCTGCAGCGCGACATAGACAGGATGCAGAGCTGGGCTGAGAAATGGCAGATGGAGTTCAACCTGGATAAATGCGAAGTGATGCATTTTGGAAGGTCAAATTCGAATCCTGAATATAGCATTAAATACAGGATTCTTGGCAGTGTGGTGGAACTAGAGGGATCTGGCTGCACAAGTGCACAGATCCTTTCAAAGTTGCCAACCAAGTGGATAGGGTGTCAAGAAAGTATATGGTGTTTCGGCTTTCATTAACAGCGGGATCGAGTTTAAGAGCCGCAAAGTTTTGCTGCAGCACGACCTGTCCCTGGTGAGACCACACTTCGAATATTGTGTCCAGTTGTGGACGCCCTGCTATAGGAAAGATACAGAGGCCTTGGAGAGGGTGCAAAGAAGGTTTACCACGATGCTGCCTGGACTGGAAGGCTTGCTTTATGAAGAAAGTTTGAACAAGCTTGGACCTTTCTCTCTGGAGAGAAGGAGGAGAGAGGAGATCTGATCGAGGTGTACAAAATAATGAGAGGAATAGATAGAGTCAACATCCAGGACTTTTCCCCAGGGCAGGATTGACTAGTACGTGAAGTCATAGTTTGAAAATATTAGGAGGAAGGTAAAAGAGAGATGTCAGATGTAGGTAGGTTCTTTACGCAGAGAGTTGTGAATTCATGAAATGCATTGCCAGAGGTGGTGGTGGAAGCAGAGTCATTGGGGACATTTATGTGACTTTTGGACATGCACATGGATAGCAGTGAGTTGAGGGGTGCGTAGCTTTCAGCTTCCTGTCACAGTTCCAAGTTGTGCAGGTTAGGTGAACTGGCCATGCTGAATTGCCGATTGTTTCAGGGATGTTGATGTGATGTGTAACACTCTTTGCAGGGTCAGTATAAACCTGTTGGGCTGAAGGGCCTGTTTCCACACTGTAGGGATTCTAAGAAAATGCAGGCTGCTGCAATATTCAAATGGAGCACAACCCAAGCTCGAGTAACACCTCACTTTACACTTTGGTACGTTACAGTCTGTAGGAGTTAATATTCAATTCCATACATTCACTGGCTGAACCCATTATGGCTGTTCTTCCTTTTCCATACACTCTCCCTCCTGGGCTCCCTAAGTTCGTGTCTTGTTTATGTTGCATTCTACAGAGAAAATCAATTTCTAATATTTACACGTTAATTTACACATTAATATATCTGTGTCTCTTTCACCACAATTTAAAGCCCATTTGTCTTTCGCACTGGGCCTCCAAACACTATTTCCCACCTCTGCCAAGATAATAAAACGCTCGTCTTTCAATCCTTTACACGTTTGAAGAAGATTTACACTGGACTTGAAGATTAAAACTTGTTTCTCTGACTCACTGATTTCCTTCAAAAATGAAAAGTTACAGAACACATTTTCAATTTAGCAAAGATCATTGGATACAGGAAATCTGAAACAAAACCAATAATTGTTGGACTTACTGGATGCTTTGAGGAACAGAGACCGAACCCGAAAGATTACCTCTGCTTTCATTCCACAGATGCTGTCAGACTTGCCAGTGTCTTCAGCAATTTCTGTTTTTGAACAACTTTCAAACATGTGTGTCAAAGCTGCTCACACGTCCCTGTCCAACAGGGAGCGCCATACACCGGGAAGTGAATGATAACGCAAGGTACACAAACTCATCTGTTCTGAAACTACATAAGGCTGGAATCACCGACACGACAGAGTCTAAATCATGGTCATGGAGAGAATCCGAGGGAAACACATTCGCTTTAAACAGAAGATGGCATTACTGGAGGGGGAAAGATTCAGATAAAAACGTGAAATGCTTTTGAGGAATGTACAAATTGGAGTCATGGCATCATGGAGAGACCTTAACAGGATAAGAATTTTTCAAAAAGGAAGCGTTTCCTCATCAGAAACCGGGATAGGGCACTGAGTACAGGGGAGAAGGGTGATCGGGTCCCCGTGCGAATTGAGGACAGGCAGCAGAATTGTATTGCAGATATTGCTGCTCAAACTGGACATTCATGTGATGCTGCAAATCATAGCAACTGTAGTAGCAGCAGCAGCAGAATTATATTCAGCAACAATATAATCTCTCAGTCTACCATTACCATAAAGCCGATCTCCGAATCAGGGATGAGTGTGGGTGAACATGCCATGTCAGAACAGTGTGTACCTAAACCTGATGACAACCCATTCAAGCTACCGCACTTACTGCTTACATTAACAAACAGCAGAACTAACATCTGAGAGAGAGGGCGGAATGACTCCAAGACTGTGGCCACTTCTTTCAAAACCAGCTATGAATTACTGCTGACCTGTCTACTCTTACTCTTATCTGTTAGAAAAATCCTTTTTCCTTTTGTTAGAGACGGTTCAAGAACTTCCCTCATATTACCATTTTGTTTACACCATTGAAATACTTACTGTGCTTTCCCCTGTGAGGAAAGATGTAAAACACGGGTTTAAGTTATCTGTCTGTTCCCTATGGGCAATGTTTCAGTCACACCCTCCAATTAACATCAGTATACTTTCCTGACTTAATTTCACCTAAGGTCACACACTCATCTTGAACTTTTTTTATATGCTCGGAAAAGCTCGTGCTGCTTGTTTTTTGTATTTCTTGCCAATTGACTACACCATATGATTTTTCTCTTTTCGTCCCTTTCTAGATTCATAGTCATATAGCGCAAAAACAGAACCCTTGGTCCAACTTGTCCATGCTGACCAGGTTTTCCAAAGTAAACTAGTCCCATCTGATTACATTTTGTACATATGCCTCTAAACTTTTCCCATTCATATGTTTGTCCGAATGAGTTTTAAATGTTATAGCTGTACTTGCATCTCCCACTCTTCCTCTGACAACTCATTCCATATACACACATCACCCTCTGTGTGAAAACATTGACGCTTCGTCCATTTCAAATATTCCCTCTTTCACCTTAAATCTATTCCTTCTATGGTTGAACTCCCCCATTCCGTGGAAAATCCCTTGGTTATTCACTCTATTCATACCTTTCATGATTTTATAAACTTCTACAATGTCATCCCTCAACGTCCTACACGCTATCTGACACTAACTTTACGAACAAGCATTTAAAGATAAATACTGCAAATTTGAAACAGTATTCAAATGACAGATAAATAACACTCAACCCAAGCTTCGTACTGTGATTTGTTTTCCTCCATGTTACCACACTAAGGCAACAGGAAACTCTTACGAGTACCAATAAGAGGTCAAACACCTGAATTGCTTCGTCCAATCGTGTGATGATCTCTAAAGTGAAAGCGCATCTCTGGCCTGAACCATATAAGAAGGGAAATTCTTGTACCACACGGTCAGAGTGCAGCTCCCTTTCGCAGAGTGAGATGAAGGCTGAGTATACTGTTTGAAATTTGGATCACAGTGTGAATTCAGTGCAAAGGGGGAGAGGTGTTTTCAATAAGGTTTACGCCAAGAAGGAAACTTTCCGGAATGAGATGTGAGTGGGAGGTGTAAAACAACATGAATGGAGAGGCCGAGCCACAGTGAGACCAAAGGTAAAGTGGCAGCACAAAACACAGCTTGATGCTACAGCACAGTAGGTAGACTTGATCAGAGAGTTTCAGATGAAATGGATAGGGACCATAATGTGAGAGAATGTTCTCCGTAATTTGAGAAGAAGAACCTGGAATCAGGAAGGGGAGACGAGCAGGGAAGAGGATGGAGCAGCAATGGCAGTGTTTTCGGGTGGGGGGGGGCGGGACGGGGTAAATCAGGAAGCACAGCTGTAATTCATGCTTAACATCAGCTTATGGTCCCTGAAATAAACATTCTAAATCTGGCCCTCCACTAATGCTCATCAATAGTATTCTTGAGAGCTTTTGTGAACGATGGTGTTTCACATGCTTATGGAGTTCTTCTTTTGAACAGAAACAATAATTACTGAGCGGTTCAGGATATCTGCTTGAATGTCTGCTCATGTATACTCACTGACCTTCCTCTGGGTCTATTTTCAAAATCCGCTTCAGACTAGATGAGAGGCAGAAATTCTCAATTCAGATGCTTGGTTATTACATAAGGTTATTACATACTCCTGCCTATTACATAAGGAGGGAAGGAGCGTAGTCAACACATCGAGATATTAAACAGGAACACCGGAGTCGCCAAGTCAGGTCCTTGAGCTCCTTCCAGATGACCAGGAGGTGGCCATTCAGCATATCGAACCACGTGTACAGAAATAGGAAGATGTATTTGATGCCCCAACATAACAAAGAGTGAAGCAGAGCCTAAACAGATAGACTGTTCTATGTTGTTCCTCCTGGTGCTTTACTAGTGGTACATATGTGTCACTTTAACTTGGTTTGCTGAACGTGAGAAGGAAAAGTGAATGATTTGTGCCAAGTCTCAAGGAAATGCCTTCTATCTCCGAGAAGACATTATTGCACTCCTATGGAGGTTAGAAGCTGGTGGGAAAGGCGAACAATTTCAGGAGTAAGGCATTAAAGCTACTGGTAGATTTATGAACAGTGCAGAGACACACATCAACTGCACATTTAGACGGTGAGAATTCATTCAGAGCCTGGAGCCCCCTCTCAATCAACATGGGGTCTCCACACTGGTACGTGTGCTACTTGGAATTACATAACATGGGGAAAATGCAATTTCTCACAAATCACCATTTTTTTTCTGGACATAATAAATGTTAGTCCATCATCCTCAAGTTTAAATGTAATCGCTTGTTATTCTCTCGCTGTGTTACGTATTTCGCTGGATTATACTCTCATATCTTTTATCAGTCAATTATCGTTTAGACAATGCAATTCAATAATTTGTTTGCAAAGGTGCAAACATCTAATTGCACAGTTTGTATGCCTTTTCTTTTTTAGATTTTTTTGTAGCCTTAGCCAAAAAGTAAATGTTTTATTTACTGAACAGCTTTGGCCAACTGTCTGTGTGGCGTTTGCACATTGTCCCCGTGTCTGCGTGGGCGGGTGCTACGGTTTCCTCCCACAGTCCAAAGATATGCAGGTTAGGTGAATTGGCCATGCTAAATTGCCCATAGTGTCAGGGATGAATAGAGGGTAGGGGAATGGGTCTGGGTGGGTTACTCTTTTGAAGCTCGTTGTGGACCTGTTGGGCAGAAGGGCCTGTTTCCATACTGTAAGTAATCTTAAAAAAAGTGACCTGTTTATCCTGATTCAAGGGTCAGACACAGAATGTATTTTTAATGGGCTAAGAAACAGAAAGGAATAGAAGACAGTGACTGTGGAGACTGATGAGGAGTAAAGTGACATCCCCGCCCCCCCCCCACCCCAGTCCCCAATGTCTTCTTGACAGACAGAATAATATCAAATGGAGAGAAAGAAACAGAATATATTCGGAAGAAGGAATTGCAAGTGACAATGTAAATAAAACAGGATAATTTGAAATGGAATGGCCGAATAACGATTGATCAGTGTATGTGTCTGTGTGTGTGAGAGAGAGAGAGAGAGAAAGAGAGAGAGAGAGAAAGTGCCTCTGTGTCTGTGAGAGTGTGTGTGTGTCTGTGTGAGGGCGTGTGTGTCTGTGTGTGTCTGTGTGTGCGAGTGAGTGTGTGTGCCTGTGTGTGTATGAGTGTGTGTGGATGTCTGTATGTGTGTCTCTGTGTGTGAGTGTGAATCTGTGTGTGTGGGTGTCTGTGTGTGTGGGTGTCTGTATGTGTGTGTCTGTTTGTTTGAGTGAGTGTGTCTATGTGTATGTGTGTGCGTGTGTGTGTGCGCGCGCGCATGCATGCAGATACCTAAGACTGTTCATATGTGTGCACCATATCCAGAATGAAAAAGAGATACATAGTTAACAAAAATGATGCACGTGATGTACAAAATTTATAAAACGTTAACATGTTATTTAGTCTTCAGCTGAGATGTTATGTTCCCCTTCTTTTAACGTACCCTCTACCTCCTGCCTCTTCCTTGCATTCCCAGACCTAATCTCTCATTTTTGTCAGGATGTATGTTATAAATTCCTGCTTCTTGTGCTCCAATTTATTTCAGTTAAACAATTTTCTACCGGGAAACATATACATTGGCCTGCTGGGTTCTGTCAACAACTGTTGCCTGTCATAATGCTGGAGATCAAAATTCTGGCATCAGACCGACATTTCAACATATAACTCTGTTTGCACATACACTGTACAAAGGACCACAACACACAGGAATTGTCAAACCAAATACAGAAATACATATACATATGTCAGTCATGTAGACTTCTCTATTTTTATATCTCCATGTCGAAATTCTCTCTCTATCTGTCCCTCGATTTCTCTTTTAATCTAATTGATACATCGTCCAATCGTTCTTTCTGTCCTATGCCTCAGACTTCCGTCCTTCTGTTTACAGCTATTGCTCACTTTTGGATGTGATGTCTTATAATTGAGTAATGTAATTACAGGACATGAGGGAGCAGTTGGCCAGAGTTAGTTGGAAGGGAAGCTGAGCACGGGAAGATGGTGAAAGAGCAATGGCAGAGGTTTCAGGAGATAATTCAGCAGCACATCAGAAATTCACCCCCAAGTAAGAAGAACAATATTCAGCAGAAGACAAGTCAGCCGTGCGTGATAACGAATTCAGGGACAGCAAAAAAACAAAAGAAAATGCACACAATGGGGTGAAGATTATTAGGAATCCAAAGGATTAGGAAATCTACAAATTCGAGCATGGATAACTAATAACAGCAAATGGGAGGAGAGGGTGAAATATAATATTACGCTTCTTAATCCTGTAAAATAATAACGAAAACGATTTTGAGATATATAACAAGGAAGACAGGGAGTAAAAAACAAACAAAGGACTTTTGAAAAATGAGGCTTGAGTATTTATGGGAAACAATGGAATGGGAGAGGAATTGAACAGATACATTACATCAGTCTTCACGGTGGAAGACACCAATAAAATGCCAGACTTCAAGACAGTCAGGGTATAGAGGTGAGTATACTGACCTCAGTAAGGAGGAGGTTCTGGTCAAGGTGAAGTTGAATCAATCAGCGAGATCAGTTGGACAACAGCTCGTAGTGACACGGAAGGCGATTGTTGTGGCATTGTTGGTGATCTTTCAGTAAACGTTGGAGTAAGGGAGGACTGGTAAATGTAACCTCCCCGATTAAGGAGAGAGGGACAAGAAGATAGGAAATGATAGAAGGACTTATTGGATCATTGGGTTTATGAAAAGATGTGTGGAGTATAAGAACAAGGAAGTTGTGAAGTATATTGGAAATGGTGTGATTAAGCTACAGCATAACAAGAGTTATGTTTACAATGCCATTGTGAATAGCAGAGATGAAAATCCGCTTAAAACAAAGGAAATCAGTTCGAAGCAGACAGGAGCATTAGTGACAAAAAGAATGTTTCCTAGATCCTGCAGTGCGAATGTTCAGATAAGATTGTCAGTAAACAGACAAAAAAGAATAGGAAAAGCACAATAAAATCTGTTGCTGATAAGGTCTCAACGTGCAACTATGTCGCCAATCCATATGAAGCTGAAAAAGCAAAGCAAGTGAGACAGCATCCTAGGAACAGGAAAGTCAACGTTTCAGGCTGAAAGACTTCATCAGGATTGGAGTGAGGGAAGGGGAACCGGGAAGTAAATAGAGGGAGGGGCGTGGAGCTGTTGGAAGGGTAGGTGGAATGGCGATGGGGGGATGCAGGCAGAGAATTATTGTGATTGGTCAGTGGGAAGGATGCAACAGACATACGGATGGGAAGATGGACAACTTTGGTCAGGTCAGGGAAGAGGACATGGGGTAAGGCTGTGGGTTAAGAGACTTTGAAGCCAGTGAAGTCAATATTGAGACCATTGAGCTGTAAGGTCTCCAGCTGAAATATCAAGTTTTGTTCTCCAGTTTCTGTTTGGCTTCACTCTGACAGTGGAGGAGACCAAAGATGGACCTGTTGCCGGATGAACACAAGGAGGGGAGTGATTGAAATGGATGACAACTGGAATGCTACGTTTGTTAAAGCGTGCAGAGAGCAGATACTACATGAATATGTCCCTGAGTCTCCCTTTGGTCTCCACAACATAGAGGAGACCATGTTGGGAGTTGTAGACGAGCTCGGTGGGCCAGGATCAGGCTCTGTGTGGAGCATTGGTGCTCTGCACGAGACAACCAACTCGACTTTCCAGTTACCATTCATTTTAATTTCCACTCACACTCGCACAGCGACATGACCATCCTTAGCCTATCCACTGTCAGAGTAACACCACTTGAGAGATTACCTTTGAAACTGATAGCACAATGTCCTCAATATTGACTGAATCTGCTTCAAAAGCCCTCCAGCCAGAGCCTTATACCTTGTCCATTTTCCCTGACCAAACCCACCTGTATCTGTTCCATCCTTCCCACTGACCAATCACAGCAACCTCATACCTACATATACCTACCACCACTATACCTACACGCCGCCCTTCCATATCCCATCACTCCATTTCTGGGCTCCTCTCCCCCACACCAGTCCTGACGAAAGTTCCAAGATCAAAACATTGCCTTTGCTGCTCCTATAAGTCTATCTGGTCTGTTGTGTTTATCCAGCTCCAAGTTTATTAACTCTTCCCTCCCGCACCTATAGTACTTCCTCCCTCCAAGCTGTGGAACTAGGTGGTCTACATATAACAAGAAATAAATTTGGACATGTGAAAAGAGCGCGGACACATTCATAATTTCTTAACAACTCAATACACACCTTCCAGATGAAGCAGCATTTCATTTCTACTCTTTCAATCCAGTCTCCTGTCATTGTTGCTCACAATGCAGTCTCCTTTACATTGGGGAGACCAACAGAAACTGTTTTGATGAACACTCCCACTCTGTCTGTGTGAATAACCCTGACCTTCTCATTGCTTCCCATTTCAATAACGTACCTTGCTGTCATGCTAACATTTCAGTCCTGGGCTGCTGTAATTCTCCAATGAAGCACAACTCAACCTTCAGTAACACCTCACTTTAGACCTTGGTACGTTGTATCCTGAAGGAGTTTTTATTCAATTCCATACTTCCACAACCTGACCGCATTATGGCTATTCTCCATTCTTCGCACATTCTTTCTCCTGGTCTCCCAATGAACTTGCCCTGTTTGTGAATCATTTGTCTTGCACTTAATTAAGGAACCCATTTCCCCCCTTCACAAACTAATTAATACTCATTTTACATTTGACTCTCTTTCATCAGAAATAAAAGTCAACTTATCAGTGGCATTGATCCTCCACATCATCGTGTTTCCCGACACCCCTCCTCTACCTCGGTGAAGGGATTTAAAAGCTCATTTTCCAATCCTTTTCTGTTCTGAAAATGAGTCACACTGGACATGAAATGCTAACTCTGTTTCTCTCTCTCCGCAGATGCTGCCAGATCTGTTGTGTTTCTCCAGAAATGGAAAAAGCACATTTGCAATTAACCAAATAACTCTGGATACTTGAAATCTGAAACGAGAACAAAAAAGAAACTGCGAGCCTTGAATAATGCTCACTGCACCCAAATGATTAAGTCTGCTTTCACTACACGGATGCTGCCAGACCTGCTTAATTTCTATAGCAATTTCTGCTTTACACCACGTTTCAAAGACATGTGTCAACTTGGCTCGAACGCCCTGTTCACCCTTTAGCGCCATATGCCTGGCAGTGAAAGATACAATTTCCGTGTCTCTGAAATGGCGTAAAGCTGGCATCACTGACACTACAGAGTTCTTACTGTTAGTCAGGGAGAGAAACAGAGTGACATGCATTCACTCTAAACACAGAAGGTAGCACATACTGGAAAGAACATAGAAAGAATATAGAACATAGAAAAATACAGCGCAGTACAGGCCCTTCGGCCATCGAGGTTGCACCGATCCAAGCCCACCTAACCTACACTAGCCCACTTTCCTCCATATGCCTATCCAATGCCCGTTTAAATGGCCGTAAAGAGGGAGAGTCCACCACTGTTACTGGCAGGGCATTCCATGAACTCACGACTCGCTGAATAAAGAATCTACCCCTAACATCAGTCCTATACCAACCACCCCTTAATTTAAAACGATGTCCCCTCGTAATATCTGACTCCATACGTGGAAAAAGGTTCTCATGGTCAACCCTATCTCAACCCCTAATCATCTTGTACACCTCTATCAAGTCACCTCGTAAACTTCTTTTCTCCAATGACAACAGCCCCAAGTGCCTCAGCCTTTCCTGAGGATTCAGATGATTATGTTAAAGGGTGTTGGGCAATGAGACAAATTGTAAGTGTGACACCATGGAGAGACCCTCAGTAGATTGAGAATGTAAAATTGAAAGTGTGCCACATCAGAAACCAGCGTAGGTCACTGAGTACATGGCTGATGGGTGACTGGGACTTGGTGTGAACTGGGGGACAGGGAGCTGGACTGTATTAGAGATTTTGCACCTCAAACTGCGTGTTCCATGTGATGCTGTAGACCACAACAGCAACAGAAGCAAAGTTATATTCAACCATAATCTGTAACTTTTTGCCTGGCACTATCCCTCAGTCTACCATTACCAATAAAAGAATCTATGCTTCAGCGACGAGTGTGGTGAACATGCCAGTGCAGAACTATGTGTACCTAAAACTGATGGCAAACAATAAAGCTACCACACTTGACTGTTTACATTCCAAACAGCATGACTACCATCTCATAGGGAGGGCTGAATAATTGCAAGACCAAAAGATTAGTTCAAAGCTCTACAGTCTTGCCACATCCAATCATAAATGGATTAAACAACTCACTGCAGGACAGGGCCCAACACATGTCCCCCTCCTTAATAATGGAAAAGGCAAGCATGTAGTTATTTGCGACATACTCAGCATCGGAAAAGGTAAACACAGGCCTGTCAACCCTACAGAGACCCCCTTCCTAACACCTGAGAGCTTGTGATAACACTGACAGAGCTTTCCCACAGACTGCATACAAACATTGGGAAAGGAATAGGTAATTCAACACAGTGAGCCCCACGTTCTCACCATGCAGTCTTCACTTTCTCCTAATGTAATGGAAGGATGTGATCACAGTTTCCAGAATTTGACTGTCATGATGGAATGGAGGGGGTGATGTTGGTCATACTGTAATTATTCTCTTCTTAAGGGAGTTGTCAAAGTTGTGCATTTCGACAGTATCCTTTAACATGAGCCAGTGCTTCATGGAATGATGGGGGAACAGGATATTTCTGTGATTTCAGGAGAGTTTTGGATTAACATTTGTTCTGCAGCTTTGTAAATGGGAGTTGGGTCAGAACAGACTTCGACCCATTGGGCTGAATCTAACAGTAATTTATCTCAGTGGCATTTCCATTGAGCGCGACAGAGGGATCGTCAACACGATGCTGAGCTAGTTTCCTGGTGCTAATTTATCTAACTCACTTCATTAACTACCCATCCCACCCCATGGTGTCCCACTCATTCAATACCAGACCGATTCTGACAACCATCATGCATGGAGGTACTCACCATCGTCTGGATGCCCACGGATATTCCGTGATCCCTGGCATTGGTGGCATCTTTAATAGGCCAAGGGGCACACGGCTGACCTTTCTCAGTTCAGAGCTGCCATGCACAGTTTACCCCAAGCATGGCAGATAAGAGGCAATTACACCACGGTTTGTAGACAGGGGTATGTAGGTCCTGGCGGGTGGGCTAGCACAGAGAAGGACCATTCTCTTCTAAGAGGGGGCCACACCACCAGACCTACCGAGCATGGTCTGAGGTCACCACCCAGCTCAGTGTAGTATCTGCGGTCTGAAGAAATGTCCAGCAATACAGGACAGGCATCAATAACTTTCCCTGCTCTGTCAGGATAAGGGTCACTGTATTGTCTCTGCTCCGTCACACTCACTGTATTTCTGTTATAGCACCGACCCCGAGCAAGGCTCATGTGCCATCACCCTCACTATTGCGTGCAACACCTTCCCTCTCTCTGTCTCTCTCTGCTTCTCTCAAATCCAGTATACCCCCTACATTAAGAATGCTGACTGTGTACAACACTGTGGACAGACCCGGACCGAAAACCTCTTCATTTCGTCCCCCCGACCCCCCCCCCCCCGCTCCCACCTAGAGCAGTACGATCAGCAGGCTCCACACTCACTCCCTCCCTCCCTTTCTCCCAATCCAGGAGAAAAAGGCTGGAATAGGACAGGAAGGGCCAAGCCGGGTGGTGGAGTGCCGGACATCTGTTCCATTAGACCCTTCCCCCCGCCATGTGGGGAGTACCCTGGTATGAGTCGGAGAGGACGGGGTGCCTCGTGTGGAGATTCTGAAACATCCATGTCCCACGGACCGAGTAAGGAGCAAGGTTCAGTGAAGGGTAATTCTCACGTTAAACCCATTGGCAGCTCCGTTCCTTTTGCCCCATCACAACTTAGAAACCTTGGCCCTGATGCCATCTCGCTTTTTTATGGAGCTGGTACAAATAGAATATCCACGGTCTTGGTGGGCAGGAGGGTGGGCTCATAACACATCGTCACCACTACCTCCCAGGAAGGGAGCACGGAGACTCCCTCCTACACTCCTCCTGTAAACAGCTCAGATACTGAAACTAAGAAAGTTACTGCTCTCCTCACTTGTCCTGACATCTTCAATAATCTGTGCTCAAATACACCCAGGTCCCTCTGCTCATGCACCCCGTTTATAACTGTACAGCCTGTTTTCCTTCCATAGTACATCAACTCATAATGTCCTGCTTTGATTGTCGGATGAAATATACCTGAAATCTACAACAAGTTGGCGTTATCCTGTTGTTGTTGTAGTACACTGCCCTCCACATACTTTGCAATTCTTCCAGGTTTGGTGACATCAACAAGCATCGAAGTTGTCATAGTATCAGACTCCAGTCAAAATAACTGAAACAGAATGTGGCGCTGGAAAAGTAGAGCAGGTCAGAAAGTAATGACTGCAGATGTTGGACATCAAAGCCGACAGTGTGCTGCTGGAAAAGCAAAGCACGCCAGGATAGAATTCGGATTACAGACAGGGCTGATGAACGTCTTATACATGTACTGACAATTCTCCTGGTCGTCGGATGCTGCCTGACCTGCTGTGCTTTTCAGGCACCACACGCTCAGCTTTGATCCCCAACATCTGCCGTCCTTACTTTCTCCTGCAGAACAATTGAAATACTGACAGACTCACTGGTGTGATCAAGGCATACACTGATAGCAAACGAGCGTCAAAAATAACAACACACATCCCAAAGACCCAGAGAAAAAAAAAGTCATGCTGCAAGCAGAGAAATAGAAACAATGTGGCACACCTTACTGAGTGGGTGAAATAGTGAGAATTTATCACAGAGAAAGAGAAATATCGATCGACTCCCATGTTTGTCTCGTGTCAGTATATCTGTGTGTGTGTCTGTGTGTGTGTGTGTGTGTGTGTGTGTGTGTGTGAGCGCATGCCCATTTATTCGTATGTCTGCATCTGCATGTATGTATTAGAATGTGTAACTGTGCGTATTAGATTTTGTGTGTATCTCTGTGTGAGACTGGTCTGATGGTCCCTGCGTTGCTTAATGTGATGGACTTCGACATTCTGCTGGCCTCTCCATTCCACTGCATAGACAGTGATGGAGGGTGAAAACCGTCTGGACTCCAGTCAGAGAGGGTGGGCAGCAGGTCACAGCATCATGCACGCCAACAGCAACATCAATAGAAATACACACAGACACACTCACACACACATGCATGCAGTCTCTCTCTAGAGGGGTGTGGAGAGGATTGCAGCTGTACTGGGGCTTATATAGAGAAACGTCTGGGCCCCCTCTGCCATGTAGAATTAATTTGTCTTTGGGAGGTATTAATGACAAACAGTGCACATATTAGGATTGTTTCCACAGCAGTTGTCTTCAGTGAACCATTGATGGAATGAGACGAGATAATTTCACTTCACGTTCTGCTACTTGCATTTGATTTGCTCTACACTCTGACAAATGATAAGTGCGAAAGCATTCTCAATGACCTAATGGTGCCAGCAGATCAATGCTAGACATGTGAACCTCCTTCTCTAATATCTCAGAGTCAACATTGCAAGCGATCAGACAAACTCCTTTCTGTTGCCAAGGCTATTCTGTGAAGCATCACATAGCCGCACATTGTGAGTGATTCGCAGTAATTGATACATTCTCAAACAAACGATGAGCTCTCCACTTTGCTCCTGTAGTCTAAAGATGTGCAGGTTTGGTAGACTGACCATGCTAAATTGCCCATAATGCCCCAGGGATATGCAGCTTAGATGGATTAGCCATGTGAAACACAGGGTTACCGGGATGGAAATGATTGTGTGACATTCTATGGCAGGTCAGTGTGAACTAGATATACTGAATTCTACACTGATCGGATTCTATGAAATCTGTTGGTTGCACAGTGGAGTTGGTGAACCGGCAGTAATTGATATTACATCCTTTTAAACAAACGAGGAAACAAGGTATAATCCCCCATTTCAATTAATCCACTGTTTCCAAAATAAGAGTGATCCCATTACACAGTGTTACAGATGAGATCAGAACTCTGAAAAGTGATTAAGAAGTTAATCTGGACCCTAACATTTTCTTATTTTAAAGGTAAATGGAAGGTGCCGTGTTCCAGATCCAATTCAATTGATCAAACGAATTGACATTACGCAAAACACAAATTGTTCGAACACAATAGTAAAAGTATAATCAAAGAAAGATGAACGTGGAATAACTTAACTCGATTGGAAAACTGAGCCAAACTTAAAGAATTGTTTTACTACGAAACAGTAACTGTTCCAATGTGGGAACAGCACATAAATACACCCTGGGCACAAAATTCAGAAAAACAAATTGCAGGGCAACGCAACTCCTGCAACCCAGAAGGGAAAATTCAGAGAGAGTAGCAGCCAGCGACATGTAGTTTCCAACCCTGTTGAGATCCCGGCTACAACTGCTGCAAACTACCGACTATATGCCCTGGTTCTATGAGAGCTTGACTGTACTCATTGAGGCTGCTTCTATTATTCAACTTTAAGAGAAATAACTAAGGCCTCACAAACTATTTGCTCTAGTTGCTCTGGAAGATTGTTCGTTACCTGTGCCTGGAAATAACTTTAAAGAGCCCAGGATAAAATAATTTATCAAGATAGTCTGATTTCTCTTCACAGAAGTTGCCAGTTCCGCTGATATTTTACAAGATATACTGTTTTTTTTGTTCCTGATTTACAGCAGAACGTTGTGAGTAGAGTTTTATTTTGATTTTCTTCTTGTGAAACTGAAGCCAGTGAGTGCTCTAGGGATCAGTCTATATCCGTTATCAGAAGCTATTTTGGTTTCCGGGAAAAAAATATCATTTGATTTAGAAACTTCCAAAGGTACTTCACTTTATTGTTCCTGAGTTGAAGCCCTTGTATTATGAAGGATATGCATTTGAGGTCTCTGTATAAGTGACTTTTCTCCTGTACTAAACAAGATCTTGAAAACCGTGTATCAGGTGAATACCTGATGGACATTCCCTCTTGTATGGGAGACTAAAACTAGGAAATCCATTTTAAGAATAAGTATTCATTTTGACACAGATATTGGAAAGTCATAAACTTTTTTTATTAAAAGCAAAAGAATCATGCTCACAGAGTCGAACAACATGGAAGCACACCTTTTGTTCAACTAATACTACCAACCTAAGTTTGGCCCATATCCCTCCCAAAATTTCCTATTCTTGTACCTACCCAAACATCTTTCAAATGATGTCACTGTATCTGCACCCACCACTTCCTTTGAAAGTGCATTTCACACACTAATATTTCTATGTAAGAACAAATTGCCCCTCAAATACTTTTGATATCTTTCTCTTCACACTTTAAAATATTCTTGCTGGTTTAGAAATCCTCCGTCCGAGGGAACAGAAACATGCCATTCACCTTATCAATATTCCTCATGATTTTATAATGTTACCCTTGGATCTTCTGCGGTCCAGGGAATCAAACATATGATCCGATCCAATCTCTCCTTATACCCCAATCCCTCCATTCTTAGCAACGTGCCAGGAAATATATTTTAACCCTAATCAGCTTAATAATGTCCTTCCTCTGACTGAGTGATCAGAATTGGACTCAGTACTCCAAAAGAGGCCTTATCAATGCCCTGTACAACCTCAGTATGAAATACCGACACCTATAGTGAAACGTCTGGGCGACCAAGGCAAACGTACTGAATGCCTTCTAAAATCCTTTTTCCACGTTTTATATAAAGTTCAAAGACTTATGTACCAAAATCCCTCGATCTCTCTGGCCTAAAGTACTACCTGGGGCCGTCTAAGTACGTGATTTACTTCATGCACTTGTTTATTTTACCAAAATGCAGTACCTCACGTTTACATTATCTGATCTCCATCTGTCACTCCTCCATCCATTGACCTAATTGAACAATATCTCTTTGCAATCGCAGACACCTGTCTCACTGCCCAATATAACAGCAATTTTGGTGTCATCTGTAAACGTACCAACCATGCGTTCGATATTATCATCCTAACCTTTTACATCAATGGCAAATGAAAGTCCATCCAGTACTGATCCCTATGGAACACTGCTTGTCGCAGGCTTCCAGGCCAAAGCAAAATCCTCTATTCTGTCTCCTTCTGTAAAACCGAATTTACATCAAGTTATCAAGCTTACCCACAATCCCATGTGCTCTAACTTTATTAATTAGTCTACCATGCAGAACCTAATCAAAGGCTTTGCTAATGTTCATTTAAACAACATCTACCATTCTGCTACAATCAATCTTTCTGTTTAATTCATTTAAAACAAACTAAAATCATGTTTGTAAAACATGATTCATCTCATAAAAACCTTTCTGACCAATACAAATCAGCCATTCCCTTTCCAGTCATGTAAATCTTATCTTTCAGAATGTCTTCCAACAACTTACTCGTCACCAATGTCAGACACACAGACTATCGTTTCCACGCTTTTCCTTCCAGCCTTTCTAAAGATGCAGTCTTACCCACTCTCCAGTCCTCCAGTAATTTACTTGTATGTATAAATGATTCAACTACATCTGCTGGTTTTCCATAGTTTCAAAGAACAAAGATCAATGAAAAAATAACGAAGAATATTACAGCACAGGAACAGCCATTCACCCCTGCAAGCCTGCGCCGACCCAGTTCTTCTATCAAAGCATATTTTCTAAGGATCTGTATCTCTTTACTCCCTGCCCGTTCATATATTTGTCTAGAGAGGTCTTAAATGACACTATTGTGTCCACCATAATACCACTACTGGCAACGCGTTCCGGGAACCCCCACCCTCTGCATACTGAATTTACCACATATACGTCCCATCAACAGATCCAATCTCATGGCTCCGAGAAATTCAGTTAACCACTCTGGGGAAAAAAATCTGCTTGCTATCCACCCTACCTATACCTCTCATGATTTTGTAGACCTCATTCAGATTCCCCCTCCGCGACCTTTGTCTTTTGAATGATAATAATCCTAATCTACTCAACTTCTCTTCATAGCTTGCACCTTCCATATCAGGTAATATCCTAGTGAACCTCTTCTGCACTCTCTCCAAATCATCAAAATCGTGTTGGTAATGTGGAAGACCAGAAATGTACTAAATATAATGCTGAACCATAGTCTTACTGAACTGTAATATGACCTGCCAAATACTGTACTCAATATCCCGTTTGATGAAGGAAAACATTTCATACGTCTTCTTGACAAATCTATTGACCTGCATTGCCACCTTCAGGGATCAAATGACTTGAACACCCAGAAATCTCTCTGTACATTAATTTTCCTTTGACATTTTCACTTACTGTATAATTCGCTCTTGAATTGTATCTTCCAAAATGCATGACCTCGCATTTGGCAGGATTGAACTCCATCTGCAATTTCTCAGCCCAACTCTCCAACCTACATATCTTTCCTTCCACAATGCCCTGGCATACACATGATCCTTTTCTAGAAATTGATCAATCCTTATGGTTTCTCAGACCTTGCATGCACACAACGCCCAAATCGCTCTACGCTGGTCTTTTGTTTTCACAGTCGCTCTCCATATAAATAATCATTTGCTTTTTTTTATTATTCATTCTGAAGTGCTAGACCTCATACTTTATTACAATGAACTCTGTGTCCCAATTACATAGTGCAGATTACTTACATCCTTAACACACCATGCACTCCAACCTATCTTTACCATAATCGAATATGCATTGATTGCATTCTACATCCCCCCAACCCCCCCCCCCCCCCCCCCCCCCCCCCCACACACACACACCGCAAAGAAAACCTTTAATACAGAGAGTAAGCAACTGGAAGTCCAAGGGCTGACATTTGTGGCACTCCATTTATTCTGGCTCTCTGAACTCACACAGACATATTCATCAAGACTCACTCCTTTATGTCTGCACAAATGTTCAATCTCTGAACAATAACCCACAAGTTCCTATCTTGTGCAATACACGCTTTATATGGTAGTTCACAAAATGCTTACCAAATCTAATTACACAATCTAAGGTTTCACTTTTATTATCATTGCTTCTCCTTTTCAGACAACTCGATTGAGTCTGTTCAATTCCATTAAATTATTGTAAATCACAATTTATTTTCCTGAATAATGGACTCAAGCAGTTTCCTAATAATAGACATAAGGCTACCTGGCCTTTATTTCCATGCTTTATGCCTTCCTCCTTCCTTGAAGACAGGCATCACAGTAAGACCTTTGAATCCACTGAAATCCCCTTGGACTGTAATGATATTTCAACAAATGCCAGGAATATGTCTGGAGCACATTCTTTCGAAATCTGACTATTAGTTTTTGATGGATAGTTGATGATAATCATAGCCTTTATCAAACGAGTTCTCCTGAAAAAAAGGCCTGCGATCCTTTGGGATATTCTCTGTCGAAACAGGGTCACAACCAATATAAAATGGTTGTTTGAGGTATTTGAGAGTTTCCGTTTTTCCTGTGTGGAATTTCACGATGTCATCTTCCAAATGTTCAAAAAAAAGGTTTTAGCTATTGTTTTCTTTTTCTTATTTTTATTTCCACATGGAGCCTCATGTCATTTTTTTAATACTTTGCAACAATTGACCTTCCTAAATCAATTGTCTCCAACTTTATTCGCTTTACAGCTTTCAACTAGTGGCCTCTAAAAAAAAGTCCCAAACTTCTGGTCTAGCAGCAGTTTTCATCATTTGTGCGCCCGTGTTGTCATTAGGCACTCACCCTGATTATATTTGCTTATCATACAAAGTTTACAATCTCATCAATTCCTTTTTGATGTTTAAAAATTGTTCACGAAATCATTGGCTACGTCAGCATTAATTGCCTATCCAGAACCGAAAGCAGTTCTGAGACAACCATATTGCTGAGGGACTAGAGTCACGTGTATGCCAGACCAGGTAAGGATGGCAGATTCCTTCCGTAAAGGACTTTACTGATTCAGAGAGGTTTTCCCAACAATTGACAATGGATTCATGGTCATCATGAGATTTTTAACTCGAGATTGTTTTCATGGAAATAAATTTTCACTATCTGCCGTGGCAGGATTGGAACTCGGATCCTAGAGCGTTATCGGAGCCTATTAATTCAACAATCTAGCGATAATACCACAAGGCCATCGTCTCCCAATCATGCTCGATTGTTGTGAAATGTTTATTTAAATATCTGTCAATTTTATCAACTGAACTTCCATTCAGTCTCTTTTCCAGCTAATTGTTAGCAACACGTTCTTGAGCTGTTGATAATAACGTAAGAACTAGGAGCAGGAGTAGGTCGTCCAGCCCTTCGACCCTGCTCCGTCATTCAATAAGATTACGGCTGACCTTTTTGTGGACTCAGCTCCACTTACTCAACCTCTCACTGTATCCGTTATTTTCTTCCATTGTCAGAAAAAATAAAACCTTATTTTAAAACAGTTTCCTGAATAGTGTCAATTACTTCCCAGGCAAGGAATTCCACAGATTAATAACCCTCTGGGTGAAGACATTCTTTCCCAATTCAGTCCTAAATCTGCTTTCTCTAATCTTGCAGCTGTGCCCCCCTCTTATCCAAGCTTCACCTGTCAGTGGAAATATCCTCTCTCTTTCCATATGATCCATTCTCTTCATTGTTTTATATGTTTCTCAAATTCTCATTGTTCTGAATTCCATTAAATATAATCCCAATCTACTCAGTCTCTCCTCATAGATCACCACCCAACCCAATGCCAGAATATACCTCATCTGCACCCCCTCCAGTGCCATCCTTTTTCAAGTACGGAAATGAAATCTGCACACAGTACTGCAGATGTGATCTCACAGCACCTTGTACAGCTGCAACAGTACTTTTCTGCTTTTCACCGCAACCCCTTGAGCAATGAAGGAGAAAATTACATTTGCCTTCCTAACCACTCCTTGTACCTGTAGTCCAAAAGTCTGTAATTCATGCCTGATTCTTTTCAAACTTCCAAGGGGTTTCCCCATGTGGATTCAAGTATGATCAGCTAACGATGACTAACACAGAGTTTCAATTGATTGACAGAGAAGAATTGTGAAAGTCATGAGTCAAAGTTGCTGATATCCCTGTCTGACAGGGAGCTTCACGTGTGACGCCTTGGGAAGTAAATGAAAATACAAACAATGACACAGTGCCACCAGCTGTACAGGGTCTCAGATAATGGTCAACGATGGAAACAGAAAGAAACGCATTCATTTTAAGCACAAATCTGGAAGGGAAAACACGTTTGAGGGTCTATGAGAAATAATTTGAGGAATGAGACTAATTGGAGAAGTGATGCCAGAGACACTGATAGGAATGAGAACTTTAAAATGAGATATTCTCACACCAGAAGCAACTGTAGGTCAATAATTATAGGGGTGGTAAATGAATGAGACTCCGTGTGTTGATGAACAAGCCGCAGAGTTGAGGATAAACTGAGGTAATGGAGAGTATAAAGTGAGACGCCAATAAGACGATTATTAGAACAGTTGAGACTGAAGCAGACCGAGACATGGATGAATGTTTTCAGAAGCAGAGTGTCTGAGGCAGGGATACAGATCGAGGCTGCAATACAGATATGAAAATTAGGAAGAAACTCCATTCACTTTAAAATAGAATGCTGAAATTGTACACAAACTTGTTCAGGCTCAGGTAAAGGCTGAGAGAGGAATAAAGTCAGTGCATGTGGGAGATCACAGCAGAGTTTCATGATGCGGACTCCTCTGTTATAACAGAACAGTCAGTATTGGTTAATTCAGGAATAATCTATGGATCAGAAGGCAGAAATAGAAATAAATTTATTTACAAAATAGATTTTTTCTACACCCTCAGCCAGCTCAGTGGTCCAAAATAAATCCTTGCAGTACCCCAGTGGTAACTGAACCCCTGGATGAACATTTCCCATCAACTATCACCCTCTGTCTTCTGTCAACTAGCCAACTTCTGATCAAAACCACTAAACAATCCTCAAACCCATGCCTCCGTATTTTGTGAAATAAGCTACCGTGGGGAAACTTATAAAATGCTTTACTGAAATCTGCATACACCACGTCAACCACTTTACGCTCATTCAGCTGTTTGTCCACCTTCTCAAATATTCCATCGGGTTTCTGAAGCACGACCTACCCTTCACAAAACCATGTTTACTAGCCCTATCAACTTATTCCTTTCTAGATGATGTTAAATCCTATAACTTATAACCTTTTCCAATGCTTTATCCACAAATAAAGCAAGGCGCACTAGTCTATCATTCCCATGGATGTCTCCACTCCCCTTCTGGAATAAGAGAACAACATTTGCTACCCTCTAGTCTTCTGGCACGATTCCTGTAGACAATGACGACATAAAGATCAAAGCCAAACAGTCTGCAATCTCCTTACTGTCTTTCCAGAGAATTGTAGGATAAACCCATACAACCCATGGGACTTATTTATTTTGACGATTTCTAGAATTGCTCACACCTCTTCCATTTGAACCTCAGTCCCATCTAGTCTAGTGGCCTGTATCTCAGTATACTGCTCGACAACGTCATCTTTATTCCAGAGTGAAGAATGACGTAAATATTTATTTCGCGCATTCCCATCTCATCTGCCTCAATGCACAGCTTCCCACTACTATCTTTGTTTGGCCCTAATCTTACTCTAGTCAGTATTTTATTCTTGAAATACCTAGAAAAATCCTTAAGATTTTCCTTGATCCTACCTTCCAACGGCTTCACATGTCCTCTTCTGGCTCGTTTCATATCTTTCTTGAGATCTTTCCTGGCTAATTCGTAGCTCTTAAACGCTCTAACTGAGCCCTTCATGTCTCACCATAACATCAGACTTATTCTTCCTCTTGACAAGGTATTCAACTTCTTTAATAAACCATGGCTCCCTCGCTCAACCACTTCCTTCCTGTCTGACAGGCATATACTCTTAAAGGACACACAGTAGCTATTCCTAGAATAAGCTCCACATTCCAATTGTACACAATCCCTGCAGTTTCCTTCCCCATCCTGTACTTCCTAAATCTTGCCGCATTGCATCCTATTTAAGCTTTCTCCCAGCTACTACTCTTGCCCTGCCGTATATACCGATCTCTTTCCATCGCTAAAGTAAACATAATAAAATTGTGATCGCTATCACCAATTTGCTCACTTACCTCCAAATCTAAAATCGTGCCCAATTCATTACCCAGTACCAAATCCAATGTGGCATCGCTCCTTTTTAGCCTGTCTACATATCGTGTACACATTGGACAAAAACTGACACATCTAAAGTACTTGCACGATAATGTTCCCAGACAATATTTGGAAAATTAAAGTCCCCCATAACAATTACGCTTTCACTCTCGCTCGTAACGAGAATCATTTTCGCTATCTTTTCCACTACATCTCTGGAACTATGTGGAGGCCTATAGAAAACTCCCAACAGGGTTACCTCTCCTTCCCTGTTTCTAACACCAGCTCTTACTACCTCAGCAGACGAACACTCAGACGTCCTTTCTGCCACTATAATACTGGAGTAAAAAATGAGGTCTGCAGATGCTGGAGATCACAGCTGAAAATGTGTTGCTGGTTAAAGCACAGCAGGTTAGGCAGCATCTCAGGAATAGGAAATTCGACGTTTCGAGCATAAGCCCGTTCCTGATGAAGTGCTTATGCTCGAAACGTCGAATTTCCTATTCCTGAGATGCTGCTTAACCTGCTGTGCTTTAGCAAGCAACACATTTTCAGCCACTATAATACTGTCCTTGATTAACAATGCCACACCATCTTCCCCAACGCCCCCATCTCTTACAGTCTTCCCTCTTCTTTCTGAAACATCTAAATCCAGAAACCTGCAATAACCTTTCCTATCACTGCTCCACAATGTCTCTGAAATGGCCACAACATCGAACTCCAACGTTCTAACCCATGATGCAAGTTCACCCAAGTCATTCTGCATGCTCCTTGCATTAACATAGACACACAGTAAATCACCTTCTTGCTTGATAGTGCCCTCTTGCGACGTTGAAACCATTTTTCTTACCTCACTGTTCTCAACCTCCTGTATGTTGGAACTACAATTTTGGTTCCTATACCCCTGCGAAATTAGCTTAAACTGTTCCAGAGAGTATTTCAAATTCTCCCTCATTCAAGGCTATTGGTACCCTTCTGGTTCAGGTGACGAGCATCCTGTTTGGAGATGTTCCATCTACCTCAGAAAGAGACCCAATTATCCAGGAATCCAAAACCTCGATCCTGTATCTTCCCTTTATCCATGTGTTCAGTTCCTCTGATTCCCTATTCCTCACCTATTAATTTCATGCAATTCTTTGTCATTACTTGTCATGGAATCTGCAATATGCCTCAGAGTAAATCATTACATTTCTTTAGCCAGTACCTTCAAAACCGACAAACAAATCCACCCCGAGGGACAAGTGCAGCAGGTAGGTGGGAACACTACATTGACAAGTTTCTCCGCAAGTCACTTGCTCATCTTGCCTTGGAAACATATTGTTCATTCAGAGTTTGTGTGTCGAAACTCTCGAATTCCCTCTGAATGTCATTTTGTTTCCACCTACACCAAATAGCCTTCAGCAGACCAAAAACAATCAATTGCAAGATAACCTGCGAAGAACAATAAACAATGGCTCCATCGACATATTCAACTCAATACAAGTTATTCGGTTCACTGGTATTTCTGAGATTATTTGCTGTCATCCACCCGGAAAACAGAAACAATGTGTACACCTCGCATGGAGTAGGTTCTCTCCATCAGCTAATGGATACATCAATGGACAGCATTGTGGGAGATGATGTAATTTACATCTACTCCAGCCTGGCGAGTTCTGGATCATAGGAACTCAATAAAACCGTGACCTTCATGGTTAATGTGAGCCCAGTCTTCACCTGGTGTAAGTCTAAATAATTTGTTGAAAGGGAATGGGTGACACAGCTGTGGCACAACCTCTTCTTTGAACACGACTTGCCTCACTCTGTGCTCCTGCTTTCCCAACTTGTTGGGGAAGTGTTCCTGGAAAACTCAGGATATATTGTTCATATCCAAACTGCTCAACTTCCTGCCCTAGCCCAACATCAGCCTCCTACTTCTTTACATGGATTTTCCCATTCTAAAATGTTTGCTCAGTTTGCCAGTCACATTGGATATCCTAAGTGAATCTATGCTGCAGCTCAAGCACAGCTGAGGAAACCTCTCCAATTACTTTCCACAGAGTCAAGTATGTTACTTTCCACAAATACACAGCATGACCACTTATTGGTGATTACAATAGTTTCGTTCCCTGATCTCTTCTGTTCATTTCTCTTTCTTTGGAGACAGTGTCAGATGTTCCAGTACTCTCAACAATTTGAATATTGGGACACTCCATCTCTCCAGCGAAATGAGTGACTGTGAATATTGTACCATTTTCTGATGGTCAGCATCTTGAACACCAACACCAGTAGTGCCTATGAATGTAACATTGAAACATAGAAAACGTAGAAATACAGACGATAAGAGGAGGCCATTAGGCCCTTCGATCCGGTCCCATCATTCATCGCAACATTGCTGATCATCCACCTCAGTAGGCCTAATGCTGCTAACCTTCAATCCAATTGCCCAAAGTGCAATAACGACCCACCTCTTCACAACGTTCAATGTTTTGGCATCAACTACTTCCTGTGATAATGATTCCCAGAGGCTCATCACTCTTTGGGTGAAGAAATGGCTTCTCTTTCTGATATTAATTGCCCACCCTAAATCCTTGGACACTGACAGGTCTGGACACACTCACCATCGGGAATATTCTCCTGCACCTACCCTGTCTAGTTCTGTTAGAATTCTATTCGTCATTTTGAGATCCCCGCAATGCAATCGTCTGAACTACAGTGAAAACAATCCCACCGCTCATACATCAGCCCTGCCAAACCCGAAATCAGCCTGGTAAACCTTCGCTGTCATCCCTCAAGAGCAGCAAAATCGTTCCTCAGAAAAGGAGACGAAAACTGCACACAGAATTCTAGGTGCGGCCTCATCAATGCCCTGGAAACCTGCAACAACACATCCCTGCTCCTGTACTCGAAATCTCCCACAATGAAGGCCAATATACCTTTTGGTTTCTTTACCGCCTGCTGCACCTGCATGACAATTTTCAGAGACTGGTTAGGCAGGACACCAAGGTCCCGCTGAGAAATCCCGTCTCCCAAGTTACAGACATTCAGACAGTAATATACTTTATTAGTTTGCTTTCATCGTGAATAACCTCGCATTTATTCATATTATACTGCATGTGCCATCGATTTGCTCGACTCACCCAGATTATGCTGAAGAATCTCTGCATCTTCGTCACTGTTCACCCTCCCAGCCAACTTGGTTGCATTTGCATTTGAGACGATACATTTTGTCTCCTTCATCCAAATCATGAATATGTATTTTGAATAACTGGGGTCCCATCAGCGTCCGCTGTGGCAACCAATCACTATTTGACATCACTTGGCCTAAATCCCTGTTTACCCTTTCTAGTCAGAACTTCATCCAGATGCTTTTATAATGTTGTACTTGTAAGAGGCACCACTATTTCTTTTGGCAGTTCATTCCATATTCGTACCACCCTCTGCATGAATAAGTTGAACCTTACATCTCTTTTAAGTCTTTCTCCTCTCACCCTAAACAAATGTCCTCTAGTTCGAGACATGCCCACTCCAGGGACAAATACCTTTTCTATTACCACTATCCATGTTCATCATGCTTTTATAATCCTCTACAAAGTCACCCAGCAGCCTCCGGAGGTCCAGGAAAAAGAGCTCCAGTCTATTCAACCTCTCCCTATAGCTCAAATCCTCCAACCCTGGCAACATTATTGTCAATCTTTTCTGAACTATTTCAACTTTCAAAACATCCTTCCGATAAGAGGGAGACCAGAACAGCAAACAATATACCAAATATGGCCTAACCATTCCTGTAATGCCCCAAATTCACCTCCCAATTACCAACTCAATGCTCTGCCCAATAAAACAAAGCATAACAAAAGTCTTCTTCACTTTTCTATTTATCTGCTACTTCAATTGTAAGGAACTATGAAGGTGCACTCCAAGGTCCCTGTTCAGCGACACACCCCCGAGACATTTCCATTGACTGTAGAAATCCTGCTATGATTTGCCTTTCCAAAATGCAGCACCTCACATTTATCTGAATTAAACTCCATCTGCCAGTTCTCGGGACATCTTATTCTGAGACAGCGATCTTTGATGTCCACAAGATCTCCAAATTTGGTGTCATCTGCTGATAACTATACTTCCAAACCATCCATATAAATGACGAAAAGTTATGGAAACAACACTGATCATCGTGGCACACTACTGGTCACAGGCCTCCAGTTTTAATGGCAAGCCTCCATCACCACTAAACTCGGTGTTCTACCTTTGAGCCAGTTCTGTAGCTAAATGGCTAGTTCTCCCTGTATTCCATGTGGTCCAACATTGCTAATCAGTCTAGCACCAGGATCCTTATTGAATCCTTAGTGAAATACATATCGATCACACGTACCACTCTGCTCTCATCAATCCTTTTCATCACTTCTTCAAAAAAAACTCAAACAAGTTCGTGAGACATTAGTTTGCACACACAAAGCCATGTTGTTTAAACAAAATCAGTCATTGTCTTTCCAAATACATATAAATCCTGTCCCTCAGGATTCCCTCCAACAACTTGCCCACCACTGATGTCTGGTTCACTGGTCAATTCTTCTCTGGCTTTTCCTTACCACCATTCTGAAACAGTGGCACCATGTTAGCCAACCTCCAGTCTCCTGGCCCCTCACTTGTGACGAAGGATGATACAAATATCTCAGCAAGGGACCCAGCAACCAGTTGCCGAACTTCATATCGAGTTACAGGGTCAGGTCCTGGGAATCTATCCACCTATATGCATTTAATACATCCAGCACCTCCTCCTCTGTAATATGAACTTTAAAAAAAAAATCCCCATCTACTTCCCACATTCTATAATCTTCTATGTCCTTCTTCACAGTAAATATTAATGCAAAATTTTCAATTAAGTCTCCCCCATCTTCAGCGGTTCCACATGTAGGCTACCTTGCTGATCTTTGTTTTTCGCTTAAACTTGTTTGATATGAGATAAAGATAACGAATGGATATTATGACACGTTTCAATCCTTTTAGAATTTAAAAAAGGACAGTAAGTCTGTGCAACACGCCTAATACAGTAAATGGTAAGATAGAGACACTTACCAGGGACACCAATGATAGCGAGGATGGGATAATAACCAGCTTGGATCACCCGAAGTACACACATGATCCGTATTGACAAGGTTGGCCACTCCTGAGAAAGCCAGGAAAGACCATAGGATAAACTCCTGCACCTTGTCATTACATGCCAGTTTAATGCTATAAAACTATGATCCATTGCTGTAACATTCCAGTCGAATGTTCTCAGACTCTGATCTCTTAGAACATAGAACATAGAAGGATACAGCGCAGTACAGGCCCTTCGGCCCTCGATGTTGTGCCGACCGAGTCCTACCTAACCTATACTAGCCCAATAACTTCCAAATGCCTATCCAATGCCCGCTTAAATGAACATAAAGAAGGAGAGTTCACCACTGATACGGGCAGGGCATTCCATGAACTCACAACCCGCTGTGTGAAGAATCTACCCCTAACATCTGTCCTATACCTACCACCCCTTAATTTAAAGCTATGTCCCCTAGTAACACCTGACTCCATTAGCGGTAAAAGGTTCTTAGTATCTACCCTATCTAAACCCCTAATCAGCTTATACACTTCTATCAGATCTCCCCTAAACCTTCTCTTCTCCAATGAGAACAGCCCCAAGTGCCTCAGCCTTTCCTCATACGATCTTCCTACCATTCCAGGCAACATCCTGGTAAACCTCCTCTGCACTCGTTCTAAAGCTTCCACATCCTTCCTATAGTATGGCGACCAAAACTGCACACAATACTCCAGATGAGGCCTCACCAGAGTCTTATACAACTGCAACATGACCTCAGGACTCCGGAAATCAATTCCTCTGCCAATAAAGCCCAGTACACCATATGCCTTCCTCACAGCACTATTTACCTGGGTGGCAACTTTCAGAGATCTGTGTACATAGACACCAAGATCCCTCTGCTCATCCACACTACCAAGTAGCCTACCATTAGCCCAGTAATCCATCATCTTGTTATTCCTACCAAAGTGAACGACTTCGCACTTAGCTACATTGAATTCCATTTGCCACATTTCCGCCCAGCTCTGCAACTTATCTATATCCCGCTGTAACCTACCACTTCCTTCCTCACTATCCACAACTCCACCGACTTTTGTGTCATCCGCAAACTTGCTTACCCTGCTTTCAAGTCCTTCCTCTAGATCATTTATAAAGATAACAAAAAGCAATGGTCCCAAAACAGATCCTTGTGGTACACCGCTAGTAACTGCGCTCCAAGATGAAAATAATCCATCAACTACTACCCTCTGTCTCCTTCCAGCCAGCCAATTCCTAATCCAAACCTCTAATGTATCCTCAATGCCATACCTCTGAAGTTTTAGCATTAGCCTACCATGGGGAACCTTATCGAACGCCTTACTAAAATCCATATACACAACATCTACTGCTTTACCCTCATCCACTTCCTTAGTCACCTTCTCAAAGAACTCAATAAGGTTTGTGAGGCACGACCTGCCCTTCACAAAACCATGCTGGCTATCCCTGATCACGTTATTCCTACCCAGATGTTCATAAATCTTATCCCTTACCATTCTCTCTAAGACTTTGCCCACCACTGAAGTCAGACTCACTGGCCTATAGTTACTAGGGCTATCCCTACTCCCTTTCTTGAACAATGGGACCACATTCGCTATCCTCCAGTCCTCTGGTACTATTCCCGTTGACAATGACGACATAAAAATCCAGGCCAATGGCTCTGCTATCTCCTCCCTAGCTTCCCATAGGATCCTGGGGTAAATGCCATCAGGCCCAGGAGACTTATCTATATTCATCCTTTCCAATATTCCCAAAACCTCTTCCCTGCATATTTCCAGGGCATCCATTCTAATTATTTGTGATTCCATATTCACATCAGCAACAGTGTCCTGTTCCTGAGTGAATACTGATGAAAAGTACTGATTTAATGTCTCTCCAATCTCCTCCGCCTCCACACACAACTTCCCACTACTATCCTTGACTGGACCGATACCTACCCTAGTCATCCTTTTATTCTTGACATACCTATAGAAAGCCTTTGGGTTTTCCCTAATCCTACCAGCTAAAGACTTTTCATGTCCCCTTCTCGCTTCTCTTAGCTCCCTCTTTAGCTCCTTCCTGGCTACCTTATAACTCTCAATCGCCCCTACTGAACCTTCACGCCTCATCTTTACATATGCCGCCTTCTTCCCTTTCACAAGGGACTCCAATTCCTTACTAAACCACGGCTGCCTCACAAGGCCCTTTACACCATGCCTGACTGGTACATACCTATCGAGGACACGCAGTAGCTGCTCCTTGAACAATCCCCACATCTCATTAGTGTTCTTCTCTTGAAGCCTGTTTTTCCAATCCACACAACCTAAGTCATGCCTCACTGCATCATAATTTCCCTGCCCCCAGCTATAGCTCTTGCCCTGCGGCGCACGATTATCCCTCTCCATCACTAAAGTAAAAGTCACCGAGTTGTGGTCACTGTCCCCGAAGTGCTCACCTACCTCCAAGTCTAACACCTGGCCTGGTTCATTACCTAGAACCAAATCCAATATAGCCTCCCCTCTTGTTGGCCTGTCGACATATTGTGTCAGGAAACCCTCCTGCACACATTGTACAAACACCGACCCATCTAATGAACTCGAGCTATAGCTCTCCCAGTCAATATCTGGGAAGTTAAAGTCCCCCATAACAACCACCCTGCTACCTTCACTCTTTTCCTGAATCATCCTCGCAATATTATCCTCTACTTCTCTAGGACTATTAGGAGGCCTGTAGAAAACACCTAACAGGGTGACCTCACCTTTCCTATTTCTAACCTCAGCCCAAACTACCTCAGATGGCAAGTCCTCTTCCATCGTCCATTCCACTGCTGTGATACTGTCTTTGACAAGTAATGCCACGCCTCCCCCTTTTTTACCCCCATGTCTGATCCTACTAAAACATTTGAACCCTGGAACGTGCAACAGCCATTCTTGTCCCTGTTCTACCCACGTCTCTGTAATGGCCACAACATCGAAGTCCCAGGTACCAACCCACGCTGCAAGTTCACCTACCTTATTCCTTATACTTCTGGCATTGAAGTATACACACTTCAATCCTCTTTTCTGGTTACAGGCACCCTCCTTAGAGATCGCTGCATTATTCTTAACCTCCCTACACTCAAGGTCCTGTACCCTAAAGCTACAGTCCTGGTTCCCATGCCCCCGCGGAGTTAGTTTAAACCCTCCCAAAGAGCACTAGCAAACCTCCCCCCAAGGATACTGGTGCCCCTCAGGTTCAGGTGTAGCCCATCCTTTTTATAGAGGTCCCACCTTCCCCAGAAAGGACCCCAGTTGTCCAGAAACCGGAATCCCTCCCTCCTGCACCATCCCTGTAGCCACGCATTTAACTGCTCTCTCTCCCTATTCCTTGACTCTCTATCACGTGGCACGGGTAACAAACCAGAGACTACAACTCTGTTTGTTCTAACTCTGAGCTTCCAACCTAGCTCCCTGTAAGCCTGTCTGACATCCTCACCCTTCTTCCTACCTATATCGTTGGTGCCAACGTGGACCACGATCTGGGGCTGCTCCCCCTCCCCCTTAAGGACCCGGAAAACACGATCAGCGACATCACGTACCCTTGCACCTGGGAGGCAACATACCAAACGTGAGTCCCTGTCGCCCCCACAAAACCGTCTGTCTGTACCCCTCACTATCGAGTCCCCAAGAACTATTGCTCTACCTTTCTCCACCCTACCCTTCTGAGCAACGGGGCCAGGCTCCGTGCCAGAGGACTGAACCTCGTTGCTTGCCCCTGGTAAGTCATCCCCCCCACAAGTATCCAAAACGGTATACTTGTTCTTGAGGGGAATGACCGCAGGGGGTCCCTGCACTGGCTTCCTCCTCCCACTCCCCCTCACTGTCACCCATCTATCTTGAACTTTCGGAGTAACTACTTGCCTAAAGCTCCGATCTATGACCTCCTCTGCCTCCCGAATGATCCGCAGTTCATCCAACTCCAGCTCCAGTTCCCTAACACGGGTTTGGAGGAGCTGGAGATGGGTGCACTTCTTGCAAGTGTACTCAGCAGGGACGCTAATGGCTTCCCTCACCTCATACATGTTGCAAGAGGAACATTGGCCTCTCTGCACTGCCATCCCTCTAAAAGTAAGCTTTCCTTAAAAAAAACAACAAAAACCAACTAAATCTAAAGAAACAAACAAGGAAAATGCAGCACTTACCCGCTCGTCACAATTGGTCTTATTATTAGGTTAGAGGAGGTGGAAGGGTGGGAGGCACTACTCGTGGAGTGCCTCGGGTGACTCGCCTACGCGTTTAAATAAGGGGAGAAAAAACAACCTTACCCAGGTAACCTAGCGCGCCTTCCGGGTCTGCTACCGCTTTTTTTAAAAAAGGAAAACTTTAAATTTACAACTATTAAATAAGCGACCTGGAACGTCTCCTTTTCTGTGGAGCTGCTGATCCCTGTTTAGTGTCGAGATGATGTTTCTACAGATGATATAGGCTAGCTCATTGACAGGACTCTGGTATTAATAGAAGAGAGAAAGTCTTCAGCGATAATGTTAGAATCCATGAAGATTTGCATTAATTACAGTCACTGAGCACAGGGCTCCAGTTAACTTCTTTCAATCTAACACCTTTTCTATCACAATGCAGCAGCACTTTTAAGAGTCTAAATAGAAGACTTTGCGATCATTGAGGGAAGAATGGCTAGAAATAGTGGGGGGAATGTCCAGAATCATTCTAAATTCCAACAATTTCATTATCAAGTTGCCTTCAAAATTTGCAGAGTACGAAATCTGGAAAGAAAATAAGCTGTTGATTAGAAAGCATATTGTGTGTGTATATATATAAAATACAAAGAGAGAGAGGAAAAAAAAAGAACAATCTGGAGATGTGAGTGGATAATTGTGCATAGCGAGTTCCATTTCTTCCTTTGACACAATGGGTTGAAGGGCCCATTTATGATTTCGAGATGTTTATGATACATTGTGCATCAGAACGAAATATGATCAAATGTTATTGAATTAAATTTGTTTAGGAATTATAATCCTATTGATTAAAGGTGAGTGAGAGTCTGCATGTGCCATTAACCAAAAGAAAATAAACACAAAACAGTGGGAATGCTGTTTATATAATGTTCCCCAGTCATCCGTGTTTGAGCAGTGCATTTTTGGAATCATGTCAAATAAACTCAATGCAGAGTCGAGTGATGGATTCTTTAGGAATGAGGAGCGAGTTCTGACAATATACACAAAACAAAGAAGATTTGAAACAGTGAGCATCAACAGTACAATTTGATGAGAATGATTATAACTGCATTTGAAGCATTTTCAGAGCCAGTTTACTTGTTTGATTTGTGGGATAATGTGGTCATCATCAGTGGGAATGGTGAAAGTTGGCCCTATACACCCGCGAGTTTATGTGAAGGAGCAGTGATCTTATTCAGATGGAAATGTTACAGACTTTATTTGACAGGTAGCTGCTAAGATCATGCTTCCCCATTCCCGGGTGTCAGAAGTAGGCTGCACAGTTTATAGTCTGGGCCCCACAAATTTAAGGTGAAAATAAGCAGGTATTTATTATCTCAAAGGTGTTATAGTTCAAGAATGCAGTCTGGACACTAACGTTTTCTTAGTTTAAAGTCAGATGTGAGGCTAATATTCCAGGAGGGATGAAGCTGGTCAAGCCACTTGGTTTCACGCAAGCAGAACAAACAAAAAAGAATTTAGAACAATTTTACCATTGATAAATTTAGCTGATGCGATACAGCAACATTACCGCTGCATTGTTCCAATCATGTCACATCCCATAAACACATTCCTTAGCAAAAAGTCAAATTCAAACACAGATTCTTCGAGGCAGAAGAGAACATCATCCACAGAGATTTCAGAGACAAAGTCAGTTAGGAATCATTTTCTGAAGTTTGCAAGCTTCCTGGTCTCCAGCAACTTGTGACTGCCAGAGCTAAACCAACATGAGAAAACACCTGAACTAGGAGAACTGACCACTCACCTGCCACTGCTTAACTAGATTCTTCCCTCGAAATCTGTGTTTTAAGACCTTTCTTTTAAAAATCGACAAAATCACCTCATTAAAATGACAGCAGCGTCACCCTCCTTCCTTAAAAGAAGAAACACCAAAGTATAAAGTTGAGTTCATTTGATATTCTTTAGTCTTAATTTGTTAATACACTAAAGCATATATGCATCATATTGACAATAATCATGCACACATTCACTAATACAGGTTATTTCAGTCTGTTCGCTCCTGCCATGAGGGCGGTGCCGAGTTGGAACGTTGGGTTATGGCTCAGAGAATATCTCCGGGATGAATGCACGAATCAGCCCCTCCACCCCATGGCCAAACACTTTAACTCCCCTTCTCACTGTTCCGAGGTCATGCAGGTCCTGGGTCTCTTTCAACGCCAATCTCTATTCGACCGACGCCCGGAGGAAGAACGCCTCACCTTTCGCCTTGGGACCCTCCACCACACGGCATAAATGCAGTTGCCTCCTTTTTCCTTAGTTCCGCTCCCTCCATCTTATCCCAGATCCAATCGCCAGCTTGGCACCAAACCACTTGACCTTTCCCAGATGTCTATCTGTCTTCCCACCTCTCCGCTGATCCTTCTCTCCTACCTACCTCCTTCACCTCCACTTCATCTACCTAACGCACTCTCAGCTACATTACCCCCCCCCCCCCCCCCCCCCCCCCCCATTTATCTCCCAGCCAATGAACCTACAAGCCTCATTCCTGATAAAGGGCTTATGATCAAAACTTTGATTACCCTTCTGCTCGAATGCTGTCTGATCTGCTGTGTTTTTCCAGCACCACACACTCGAATAAGGAACATTATTGGCCACACCAAGACTTAATTGGCGATACCAAATTCAAAGTATCCTTCTCAATTGCTGTACGTTTGTGTTGATAAATTTTCAATTTCCTGGAGAAGCATCTAATAGTTCTTTCTATCTTCTAGTTTTCGTCTTGTAAGAGTACAGCATTCACACCCACATCACTCACACCTATAGTCATCTTGAAATACTTTGCATAATTAGATGTGGCTAATACAGCGGCAGTGAGTAACACAGCTTGCAGGCTGTCAAATGCTTTCTGACAGGGTGTTGTTCAATGAATTTTCCTGCATTACTTCAATAATTCAGTGAGTGGAGCAGCCGCACTTTTATAATTCGGAATGAATTTGCAAAATAACCCCCTCAGTCCAGGCAATCCCTTTTTTACAGGGAGTGGAAATTTCCGGAATAATCTGCATTTCACATTCCGTGAAGTCCGATAGCATGACCCACGTACATGACTTTGCCTTTGACGAATTCACTCTCAGCCAGGTTTATCACCCAGCCTCTCTCCTGAAGTCGTTCGAACAACTTGCTTAATTCTGCAAAACTGCGACTGACAAAGAAGTGAATCTGCACAACTACAGCCTTTTCTGCTTGAGTTCATAGATCTCTGGATATCGGAGTGCATCTAGGAAAAATTAACAAACAGTGAAATTCACAGCTGACCATGGAGGAAACTGGGAGACTTACAGCACAGAAACAATACGTTATAGTTTTTACATGTAACCTTACTTTATGTTTACGGTAATAGGTAGAAGTAGTGAGTTTTTTTTTCTTGATTGCATGATTTATTGAAATCATTCTGTTCATTAAATTTTAAAAATGTAAAACACAAGTACTATTTTAGGTCTAAGAACGTTTTTAGAGCAAAAGACCGTCCTATTTTTTCCGTCCGTAAATTGTGAAGGAAAAAAAGATGATCTTTAGTAGACTGATAGGTTCTTCTTATCGGATGCAGGTTTTTAGGGAGATTTTACACGTTACTTATAAAATATCAGATCGTTCCATTAGTTTTCATTTTATCAAAGTACTAACTTCAAATTTTATTGGAATCTAGCATATTATGGCATAATTCAAACGGCTTGGGCAAATTTGAATTATCTTTCTACAGCAAAACAGCTGTACAATTGGTTTTGACCGAGTGTGACATTGTTCCCTCGTTCAGAACAGTTTGTACTGTGTTAGGAAGTAATTACTGGCTCTTCACATTTCCTAAAGGTACAGTACACCTGCACCTTGATAAAGGTACAGTACACCCGCACTGTGATAAAGGTACAGTACACCTGCACTCTGATAAAGGTACGGTACACCCGCACTGTGATACAGGTACAGTACACCCGCACTGTGATACAGGTACAGTACACCTGCACTCTGATAACGGTACAGTACACCCGCACTGTGATAAAGGTACAGTACACCTGCACTTTGATGAAGGTACAGTACTCCTGCACTGTGATAAAGGTACAGTACACCCGCACTCTGATAAAGGTACAGTACACCTGCACTTTGATGAAGGTACAGTACTCCTGCACTGTGATAAAGGTACAGTACACCCGCACTCTGATAAAGGTACAGTACACCTGCACTGTGATAAAGGTACAGTACACCCTGCACTTTGATAAAGGTACAGTACACCTGCACTCTGATAAAGGTACAGTACACCTGCACTTTGATAACAGGAAAAATAGAAAAAGTATTCAATGGATATTTGACCGTTGCTTGCAAATGGGATGGGATTAGTTTAGGATAACTGATCGGCATGGATGAGTTGGACTGAACGTTCTGTTCCTGTGCATAACATCTCTCTGACTCAATCACTCAAAATGTTCTCACTATGTATGCCTAAAAATCACCAGGTTATCCATACATAACAAACAACTGGGTAATATTGAAATGAATTTACTAGTTCCTACTTTGAAATGTGGCTGGTGTATTTTTCATAACAAATAACATAACTCTAAATTATATAGTCTATTCGGTGTTTCAAAACCCAAAATTGTTTCTGCTCTTTGAGGTAAGGTACATGCGAGCAAATATATGTGTGTTCCAATTCTCAATACAGTCTTCCAAATGTGGAATCAGGTGTGAATCAGATTTTGTATCTGTACTGACATAAACGTTGCGTACCATCTGGTTTAGAAACCATTATCATTGGTGAGCTCCAGTCACTACAACTCGATTTGATTATGTTGTCCAGGAGCATGTGTTCAATGTCTTTTGTTAACAAGTGTGACAACTTCAGAGGCCGTTATGTGGCCCTGTAACCACCTGTTGAAGGAGCAGTGCTCCAAAAGCTAGTGCCTCCAAATGCACCTGTTGGACTTCCATCTGATGTTGTGTTGTTTTTATCATTAGACTATTAAGTCTACAAGGACGTTGCTTAAGTGGAACAGCACTTCATCATTTTTCTAAATCATGCATAATTCGATTATTACTTCCCCGTTTATTCACATATATTTCCCCATGCGATACTACTGACTGTTTCTGGTCATTTTGATTTTCTAATGGAAGGTAATGCAATAATTTAATCCAATTTTGACAATATCCTCATTGAACATTAATCTGAGGAATGTCCACTTGAGAATCCTCTGAACTGTGTTCTTCATTATGTGCTGTATGCAGCAACTTAGCCTCCTTTTTTACTTTCCTGACAAAATATATTTTGAGCATATTAACATGACACACTCAGTGAGACTACATTCTGCCTGGAGACCTTGTCAAACAGTTCACCTCACTCAATCTCCTTTTGACTCGATAAAGTCAATGAAACGTTGCTTTTAAGGTTCATTGGAAGCAATATTATCACCTTATCTCTGATAGTAAAATTGTGAGTTTTTGATTTTTTGTCTGCTTCCTGCTTCATCTCATAATCTGATATTTTTAAACATCAGTGTTGTACATTCCCCAACTCTATTTACCAATTCCCAAAAAATTGACACATAGTCCAGAGATGTGGTTTCCTAATTTTGTCTCAGCAATTTTTCCTTCACCAATTTTAGTGACTATCTCACCTCATGCCCAAAAACCTCATCCAAATGGACTGAATTTGATCGATCTATTTATTGCAACTCTAATGACAAAAAGGACAAACAGAATTCCTTCATCGCCGTCATCTGGATACTCTTCTTAAAACACCCTTAACATTGTCGTTAATGTCTGATTCCAACTTCCTCGTGCTCCCTGCGATTCTGGATTGTCGGCAGTTTATTTGATTTGTTTTATTCCTGAACTATTCATACGTTCCCTGAATAACTTTGATATAAATTTTGACGCTTGATCTGGAGCTAACTCTGTAGGTAGTCCCTATCTAGTCAAAAATTTGAGCAGCTCTCCTACAATACTTTAACCTGTATTATTGCTTAAAGAAATGGCCTCGGCACCTCTCGTAGGCACATCTATGATTGTTAACAAATACTGATTCCTACATATTGATTGAGTCAGGGATCCTAAGCAATCAATTAAGAGTCTTTTTAAAGTTTTCAAAAATGCTGGAGTAATTATTAAAGTTGAGGATTTTATTACTGCCTGTAGTTTTCCAATTACTTAACATGAATGATATATCTGATAAAATTCAATTTCATTGTTACGCAGTCCAAGCCAGTAAAAATGTTTTTGTCTTTTTTAGTTTGAGTTCCATAGCCTCTAAATGACCACCTGCTGGTCATGTATGTTCTCCCAGCAACACCAACACTGTGACTTCATATGGCCTACTTTATTGCAGTGAAAACACCGGAGCTTTTAACTTTTCTTTCCCCTTCATGGGTTTCCATTTTACCCTGTGGTAAGTTATCTTTATTATCTTCACCATTATCGATCTTTCCCTCACTGAGAGAGGCTTTCTCTATTCCCCAAATTCTACCCCCCATGGATTGATATTGACTTTGGAAGCTCAATTTTGGTTTACGAACCAAGTCATAATCATCAGCCATTTTAGTACTAATCTTGCTGTTTTAACTCTCTGAACTTCCACTTGAGTTTTCATTACCTCAGCAATTTTTGAACTCCTTCAAAATGATTGTCCCTAATCATCACAAATGTAATTTCTACTTTAAACAGATCTTTCCAGGGAGCAATGCAGACTTTTGATTCCTGATAGAACACTGAATTAAAGTTTGTGTGGAATAGGGTTGATCAACTGAATGACCTGCATATGTTCCTATATTTGCACTTGTATCACACAGCTCTTACATTTGTGTGAAGGAAAACAATTACTAAATAAGGGCTCTCCTTTTTCAGATTGACAAAAGGATATTCTTTTCTCCTGAGGACAGTGCTGACTGTAAAATTCTCATTCCAGGAAGCAGGACTGCCTGGCTTATGGAAAGTATTTGAGTTTGAGCTTCACAGGATGGACAAAGGAGCCAATGTTGTTTAGAACAGTGGGATGTTCAACCACCATCAGATCAGCAATGATCTCTCAATAGTACAGCAGGTTCGAGGGACACAATAGTCAATTGCTGCTCTTAACGTGCTCTTAGCTTTCTTAGCCAGTCCTTCGAGGCTGCTATTGTGCCCGAGGAAGACGATTCAACCACCCAGAATTGTTATCCTCGAATAGAAGATTCATCTTCTCGAAAATGCAAAGCAGAGTCAGGATTACGTAATTAAGCACAGAATGAGCCCTTTAAAGCTTCAATACTAAGGTAGTAAAAAGTCGGGATAAATGTGTAAATGTAAGGTTTGAAAAGCTTTAATTGTTGGAGAGCTAAAGATGTCAGTGTATCTGAATGATTTGGATGATGGTGGTGAATTTATAGGTGTTCAATTAACTCATGCATCAAGATGGTCATTCAATAAGTTGTCAAGTGGAGTATGAGACTCTCCAGTGGGACATAGGCAGGGGAAGTGAGTGAATAAGCATTCGTCAGAAACAGTAGCACTGCGTATGTTATGGGAACTAGCATATTATGGCACAAAGGATAAAACAGCAGGAAAAGATTGAAATGGAGAAACATCCCAGAACTTGGTGATCCAGAGAGATTTGTCTGTCCTCGTTCATGAATCTCAAAAAAACGTTATGCAGATAGAGGAAGTGCCAGAAGATAATGAAACGATGCTTTGTTTCTGCAAAAGCGTTGAACTTTCAAACAGTCGTTTTCTTCGTGCATTGTAGTTTGATCTCCGTAACTGTAGTAATTCCCAGGGATATCGACCTTCACTCATTCCTGGAATGAAGAGTTTATGATATCAAAGTTTAGTTGGTGAGATCTGAGAATGAGCTGTGATTTTATTGAATCATATAAGACCTTCAGCAGTGTGTTTTGTGTGTATATCCAGTGGATACTTCCGCTTGTGAAGGAAACTCAATGTTGGGGAAATAGTCATTGAATAAGATCTTTTCATTTTGACATATTATAAAAATATGAATCATAAAAATAAAATCTCTTGACCGACATAATAATAAGTAGCACTGCTAAAGATGGCAGATGTTTCACTCTGGAAACATTCAGAGAGAGTTCATGACATTCAGTCTGGGGTTGGGGTAAAACTATTGCATGTTGGAACTCAGAGAAGGAGAGAATTTATGCTGCCTGTGCAGCATGAGCTCACAGCCCTCTGTCTCTCTATACAGCAGCATGGAGAAGCTGAGAAACCCAACGTCATCTTTCCCACTTGTGGTGAATTTCTGTGGGGTATGCGTTGTAAAAAAAAACCCGGCAGCTGAAGCAAAGGTCATTCAGCCAAATACAACTGGTCAAGGACTGGAGTCCAGCACCATCAGCCTGTGTGAGCAGAACCGCATCGCAACACTATCTAGGATTATCTGTTATTTCGTCTTGGTCATGAGTTTAACTATCATTTGTTCGAAGTGTTTCAAAGTAAAAGAAGTGTGGCACTGGAAGAGCACAGCAAGTCAGGCAGTATTCGAGGAGCAGCAGAGTCGAAATTTCGGTCAGAAGCCCTTCATCAGGCATTCATGATGAGGAGCTTATGCCTGAAGCGTTGATCCTCCTGATTCTGGGATGCTGCCTGACCTGCTGTGTTTTTCAAGCGCCAAACTTTTTGACTCTGATCTCCAGCATCTGCAGTCCTCACTTATTCCTCCAAACTGTTTCAAAGATAACACTTTGAAGAGCTTTACATTTCCTCATTGTAGCTTTGTTTGGGGAGTTTTAGCTTGAAAATAACGACAATGTTTTTACCTAATATGTAAACTTGGCAAGCTTGTTAACACTGAACTAGATAAAGTCTGAGACCTGTATTTATTTTCAATGTTACCTACGCAGTTATATTTTAAATTGTAGTGATTGGTGGAGATACGTGACAAGAAGTGAAACAGGGATCCCTCTGAATTCAAACACGGAATCATCAAGACTGGGTGGAAAAATCCAGCATTAATCAGTTTAAAAGTGCTCCCCTATCCATTGCGATTATATTATCAATACCAAAAGCATATTCCCACGTTCTTTCCTTTTTAATTGATTACCATGATGATCTATTTAAAAACAAACTGCTTCATGCTTTAATATGTACAGTGTCTTGGCTTTTCACATCTCACTCATAAATACTTTTCCCATCTGACCCAACATTAAACATGTTTTAGACTCCCCAAACATTAAAAACATCCCGTTTGCGCGTAATCTCTACAGTCATAGATTCAAATGATTATAGAATCCCATCAGCACAAAGACAGACCCTTTTGAGCAAACTGGTCTAAGCCGACCAAACCATCCATCTACGCTAACCTCATTTCCCTGCACATGGACCATATCCTTCTCAACCTTTCTTATTCAAGTATTAATTCAAATACCTTTCAATAGCTGTTAATATCCCTGCCCCAACCACGACCACTGGCAACTCAATCCAAAATCGTACCATCGTATGAGTAAAGAGTTGCCCTGCAGATTCCCTCTTATTCTTTCCCCTCGAACATTAAACTGATGCCCTCGAGTCCTCGCTTCCCCGAGAGTGGGAAAAGACTGAGTGCATTCACTCTATCCATGCCTCTTGTGAACGTAAAAACTTCTATAAGATCCCCTCTTAGTCTCCTCGGCAGTAAAGAGAAAAGAATTCGCTTGTCCAACCTTTCCCTGTAGCTCAGACCGTTGGGACATTGGCAACATTCTTGTAAATTTCTTCTGCACGCTTTCCAGTTTAATAACATCCTTCCTATAGTTAGGTGACCAAAACTGAATACAATACTCAAAGTGCAGTCTAATTAACGTACTGCACATCTGCAACATAATTTCCCAACTTCTGTACTTACTGCCCTGAATCATGAAGGCCAGTGTGTCAAAAGCCTTCTTCATTACCGTGTCTAATTGTTACTCCACTTTCAGAGAAGAGTGCACCTGAAATCCACTACAGTCCTTAACGTCCTATCATTCACCATGAAATTCCTATCTTGATTTGACTTTCCAATATGCAAGAACTCACAGTTATCTGGATTAAACTCCACTTACCGTTTCTTGGCCCACTTCTCCGGCTGATCAATTTCCTACTGCAATTTCTCATAACCTTCCTCACTGTGCATGTTACCAACTATTTTAATGTCATCTGCAAACTTACCAACCATGTGTTGTGCACTCTCATTCAAATCATTGATATAGGTAACAAACAGCAATTGGCCCAGCACCGACCCCTGAGGCATTCCACTATTCACAGTCCTCCAGTATAAATGCATCCTTCTATTGTTACAATCTGCTCATCACCATCAAGCTAATTGGGTATCCAATTTGCCATATTGCCCTGGATTCCATGAGATTTAACCTTCAAGGCGAACCTTATCCAAGGGGTTTCTGAAATCTATCCAGACTATGTCTACCACTTTGCCCTCATCAATATTCTTGGTTACTTCATCAAAGAAATCTTACAAATTTGTAAGGCTGATCTCCCGTACGAAGCCATGCTGATTACTCTGAAACAAAACCCGTCTCTCCAAATGCATTTATGCCTTATCTCTCAGAATCTTCTCAGAAAACGAACCCACCACAAACTTCAAGCTTATTGGTCTGTGGTTCCCAGGCTTTTCTCTGTAGTCTTTCTTGAATATTGTCACAACGTTCGCTACTCTCCAATCTTTTGGGATCTCACCTGTAGCTAACAGTGTTGCAAATATATCTAGCCAAAGTTCTGCAATTTCTATTCGAGCCCCTTGCAGTGGTCTTGGATATATCTCGTCAGGACTAAGACATGTATCCAAATTCATGCACTCTAATATCTCCCATATCTATTCTAATGTAATATAGAATGTCTAGGAGAAACTGAGGACTGCAGATGCTAGAGGTCAGAGCTGAAAATGTGTAGCTGGAAAAGAGCAGCAGGTCAGGCAGCATCCAAGGATCAGGAGAATCGACGTTTCGGGCATGAGCGCTTCTTCCTGAAGAAGGGTTCATGTCCGAAACATCGATTCTCCTGCTCCTTGGATACTGCCTGACCTGCTGCACTTTTCCAGTAACACATTTTCAGCTAATATAGAATGTCCCCAAGTTATCACCAATACCTTCCCCAAGTTCCAAGGTATTCAAATGTTTCTCCACAGTAAACACAAAGGAGAAATATTCACTGACAACCTTACCCTGGTTCTGCACTGACATTTCCTCTTTGGTCTTTAAGGTAACCCAATTCTCACTCTAGTTCTTCTTTTTTTCTTTAATATAATTAAAGAACCTCTTTGGATTCACCCCAGCCTTCTCAGCCAAGACTATCTTGTTCCCCCTATTCGCCCTTCTGATTTCTTTTTTTCAGTAAACTCCTGTATCCCTTGTATACCTTCAGGGTTTCCTTTATTCCCAGCTGCCTATACCTGAATGATGCATCCCTCCTTTTTGTGGTCAAGGTCTCAATATCGCTTGTCATCCTGGGTTCCTTTTTCCTGCCAATGTTGCCGTTTATCCTCACAGGAACATATAGAACTTGAACGCTAACTATCACACTTATAAAAGACCTCCCACTTGTCGGAGATCAGTTTACCTGTAAACAAACTACTTCCATCAACCCCGCAAGATCGCGCCTAGTTCCATTAAAATTTATCTGAGCCCACTTTATAAGTGAATCTATGGACCAGTATTATCACTCTCCTAAACTGTTGTGAAATTAACACAACCATGTTCACTGGTTCAAAAGTGCTCCCCACTGTCACCTCAGTCACCCATTCTGCCCTATTTCACAAACATAGTTCATGTTTTCCCCTTTGTGTGCAGGACCCCTTATGAAATGCTTGAGGAAACATTCCTGAATGCACTTAGAAAATTCCACTCCATCTAATCCTCAACGCTCTGGCAGTCCCATTCTTTGTTAGAAACATTTCAATCTCCTATGATTGCTCCTCTATTTTTCCTGCAAATCTGCTCAGTCTTCCTGCACAGTTGTTCCACTAATTCTCATTGACTATTTAGGGCCAATAGTACAACCTCAATAACGTTATAATTCCCTTCTTATTTCTTAGCTCCACCCGGTAAACTTCGTTGGATGAATGTTCAGTTATTTAATCTCTGATTACTGCTGTAAAACATTATCAATTTCCCAAAATATTTTCCACGTGCTAATATAACTTTGATAGTAAAACTTAACAGTTTCCTGTACTGACGTTAGGCTGACTGTTCTGTCCATCACTGATTTACTTTCCTCTCTGTGTCATGTTAAACAGTAAAATTACATTTCCCAGCATCCAATCTGAAGGAACTGCTCCAGAGTCAATGGAATTATGGAAGAAGGCAACAATTGACCATGTATTTCCAGGTATCTGTGGACCTAAACAACCAGGAATGCAGGCCTAACATGTTAAGCAGTTTATCCTGAGACAAAACCTTCATACCAAAAATCAGTCTAGTGAAGAAACCTAGTCATTTGCTATGCCCGGGAGTCAATCTTCTGCTTTTCACAGACAGCAACAAACAGAACGTCCCGTGACTCGTTTTTTTTTATTCTCTATTTAAAATACGTTAGCTTTTTGATTTTTGGTGTGAATGCACTCACATTGTTTTACAACTTTTGCTCACTTACTGAATCTGTACATCATGTCTCATTTTCATTATGTTCTTAACATAATTTGTTCTCTTGTGTATCAGATTCTTCCTTGTGCAATGTAAGGGCAAGTCATCCAAACTTCCAGCATCAATTTGGCTATTTTTCAAACATACGAATACTAACGTATGCTTTGACTAGGTGTTTCACAGCAGGCTGAAGAATAGGAAAAAAACTCAAGTTGTCAGGGACAAGTTTTCAGCGTGGGTAAAGGATTAGCTGACTGGCAGTAGGCAGGGAGTAAGGATGAAGACGTCTTTTTCATGGAAGGTAGTCGGTGATTAGGTGAGTTCTGCAGGAATCAGAGTTGAGACCACAACTATTCACGTTATACATTAACATTCTGGACAAAGGAACTGATGGGATTGTTGCTAAGTTTGCAAATGTCAAATAGGCAGGTAGCTGCGAAAGTACTTGGACAGATGAGGAGAATGGGTAAAAAATGGCAGGTAGAATAAAATGTGGGAACTTGTGGGGCAGCATCTTTGGTAGGAAGAATGGAAGGTTAGACTGTTTTTAAAAAGGGAAAGTGTGTTATAAAATAGAACATACAACATAGAATATAGAAAAGTACAGCACCAAGCAGGCTCTTGGGCCCACAATGTTATGCAGAAGATTAATCCTAACGTAAAATAAAATAACCTTAACTACGCACCCCTCAATTCACTGCTGTCCATGTGCATATCCAGTATTCACTTAAATGTCCCTTATGGTTCTGCTTCCACCATCACTGCTGACAACACATTCCATGCATTCAGAACTCTCTGTGTAAAGAACCTACCACTGATGACCCCTCGATACTCTTCTCCCAATATCTTAAAAAATGACCCCTCATGCCAGTCAATCCTGCTCTGGGGAAATGTCTCAGGCTATTGACTCTATCCATGCCTCTCATTACCTGGTATACCTCGATTCAGATCTCCTCTCTTCCTCCTTCTCTCCAGAGAGAAAAGTCCGAGCTTATTCAACTTTTCTTCATAAGACAAAACCTCCAGTCCAGGCAGCATCCTGGTAAACCTTCTTTGCATCCTCTCCAAAGCATCTGTAGCTTTTCAATAGTAGGGCGACCAGAACAGTACACAATATTCCAATGGTCTCCACGATGTGTAGTGGATATTCCAGGAGTGATGCAGCTAGTGAAACCACTCAGCTTTAAGCAAAACACAATGTTATCGAAATACTACACCTGAAATACGAAGAAAACAGAATTTAGAATAACTTCATTATTTGAAAACTCAAGCACCTCAGGAACGCAACTTAACCAATGAGCTGTTCCAATTCCCGTAACATCCCATAAACACACAATTTGGTGAAAGGTAAATGTAAACACAGAATCTTGCAGGCAGGAGAGATTTCTGAGATAAAATTCAGTCAGGGATCATCTACTGAAGTATGGAATCTGTTTCAACTGCAGCAGTTTCTGTGCCTGTTATCGGCAGCTTCTCTGTTACAAATAAACCAAATCAGAAGTAAAGCCTGAACTGGGAGAACTGGCCACTCCACATCATTTTTCAACTGGGTTCTTTCTGAGACATGTTGACACCTCTGCTGTTACAACTTCTCATTTACAAAGAAAACCCGAGGACAAAATAACCTTCTGAAAGTGGCAGCATTATTACACTGACCTGACAGTGTTTGATAGAGAACAGTGTAGATGGAGCTTTAACTTGTGTCAAAACCATTCCTTTCCCTGTCCCGAGTCTGTGTGATAGTGGTAGTGCAGAGTAGAAAAAGGCCCTCGGCCCAATAAGTACACACCAACTCTCCAAAGCCTATCCCACCCAAATGCATTCCTCTACATTTACTCAGACTTACCCACAAATCCTTGAGAACTATAGGAAATTTAGCATGGCCAATTTTCCTAACCTGCACATCTTTGAATTATGTGAAGAAACCCACGCAAACATGGGGAGAATGTGCAAAGTCCTCACAGACAGTCGCCTGTAGCTGGAATCGAACCCAGTTCCCTGGTGCTGTGAGGCAGCAGTGGTAACCACTGAGCCACTATGCCACCCATGTTGCCCATTTCCTGGGAGTGTCTGATGGGGATACTGCAGGGTGATCTTTAATATTTAGCTAACTCCAGTCTATAACTAACCTTCAGTGTTCGATTGGGTTAGTACAGTGTGAATTTCAATCTGTATTGGATGTTGTGATTACGCTGTTCTGGTAGTTCCTGATGTAGATCAGTTTATGTGGTGTTTTACTTTTTATCTTATCCTGTGCTGTACCTGTCCTGGGACTGTTGGTGTGGGGTCGATATGGAGTCTGATTAATCGATATCTAACTCCATGCTGGACGTGGCCTGGAAATTTGAAACATGTCGGTTTAGTGGGAACATTACCCTGTTTCTCACCCCATGCTGTACCGATCCTTCATTGCTTGATGGAAGCAATGTCACGGGTGGCTTAAAGCATATCCAACACAATGCTGAATACGGCTGAGGAATACGAAAGGGCTAATATAGGTGTACATTTATTCTGTGTGTAAACCCATACTATCGCTGTCCTTGAGTGACGATGTATCAGTGCAGTGTGAGAGTTATTTCACACCTAACCGTTTTGTTTACTGTCCCATTTATCTAGATGAGTGTAGCTTCATCTCTAATCCATTAGCACTCGGTAGCAGCAATGTATACTGTACACAAGATGTGCAGAAATTCACGCAGGATTCGAACGCTACACCTTCACGCAGGATTCGAACACTACACCTTTGAAAATCAGGGACATCAGATGGACATGAGTAGCAGATAAATGGGAATGCTAGCGCACTCATGTTCTGTCCAAACCACTCCTAGTTTAGCAATACGTCAGTGTTTATTTCGTGTTATTGTTTCGAGATCTTCCCTCATTATGTCTCCCTAAACACACAGACGACAACAGTTCAAGAAAGCAATTCACCAACACATTTTCAAGGGAAACGAGAGAATGGACAATGAATACTGACGTAATCAGCAACAGAAAAAACTGAAATTAAACATATTGTCCAAGCATGACCAATATTTGCCAGGGAGATGAGAGTTTGTGCACGCAGGTTGGTTGGGTCCAGTCAGTACCATGCTTGCTGTGAACAGCTGATGGTGGGGTCGGGGCATGCTATTTGAAGCAATACGTCAGTATTTCAGAGTCAAGGCCTACATACCGAGCATCACGCAGACATTGACATTCACATACCAAATTACTGACTTGCGAGATAAAAGCAGCAAATATATACTCGTATTGACTGTAGAACATTTGGACACAGGTAAATTATTGTCACAAAAATCTTAGTGTTCGTATATTAGTACAAATACTCATACAAGGAAAAATACTTGTACATTTTTAAAGTCCTTATGCTTATTCATTTGATCTTGGGCGCATGATTTGAAAGTTCCTTATTGTGACTTGTGCTTTGTTTTGATGATATTCCAGTAATAAATTTGAACAAAACAAATGGGTGGGTTTGTACGAAGTGAGCAATCAAAGGCTTTATGACCTTCAGTAATAAAATGTTGCCGTCAGTGGTTAAAGCAATGCCGAAAACATTTACATAGAAATTTCCATTTGTTTCCAAACCCAGCCAGTTGTTCTGTTCAATTTTACGGTGAGAATATAATGAAAAGTGTGAACGAATCACAATGAGGTACTTTGAAATGCTCAGTTTGGTTACTGTTTGGATACTGACATTGTGGAGCTGACGTACACTCAATATCCTTTATGAGGGTTCACTATAACATGCCATGTGCTGCAGGAGTCCATCACATTTATACCATCTTCAGGGGGATTGGGTTCAATGTGCAGAATTATAGAGCTTTGGTGACACATTCGAAGTCAACAGCAGAGATAAAATTGCACGACATGGTTGTTGGCAGGTCATTTATATAAGTGCTGAAATGTATGTGGACCTGCATGAAGCCCTATGATAGACCTTTGAACAGGCAGTCTCATGCACTCCCTTGTTGGTTCGGGCTGTTGTTGTTGTAAGGGATAGTGTGAATAACAGTCAAGCTCAAGTTTGGAAGCCCCCGGACAAATTCGGCTGATGGTCGGTATTTTGCAGATTGCAGTGGTGAGGTGTGATAACGCTCTTTCTGAATTCAGGCTTTCTTTTCAAAAAATGTCATGTGCAGGAAATTTGCTGATCTGAAAATGGTTACTACAGTCACTGAGTAGTACAATAATTAGGTGTGTGCGCTGGTAATTTAAGTTTTGTTCACTTCAATTATTTGTAACGGAAAAGCAATAACGTTTGGTCTATTTTCAAATATGTAAGACATAAAGTGACAGTAACTCTCTATGATACAAAATGTAAAAGTGACCTGCCGTATATTTCAAACAGACAAATCAAGCAACACTCAGATATTGTCTGTAGAGCAGGATTCTTTAAACAGGACTATGTCTCCGGCAACATCACCATCTTCTCTGTCTCACTGACAGGAAACAGCCAGGCAGAGGGGGACAAATGTATACAATATTGGTATAGAGTCAATATAGTGCTCAGCATTAATGCTGGATCCTGTTGGGGCTAGACAGCTCTGTGGCAAGTTATGAGGGAATCAATAGAAGGGAAACATATAATTGACTACATCGTCACCGATCTGCCTGCTGCAGATGCACCTCTCCATTTCATATATTGGTAAGAACGGTCACTCCACAGTCCTGAAAGGGAGGAGGTGCTATTTTAATTTTGTAGACCCTCCACCATTTTATGTAGCAATCTGTGCGCTGAATGGGACAGAATTTGAACAGACCGAGCAACTAACAACGAGGAGTCCATGTGGTGCAGTGGGCCATCAGCAGCAGCAAAACTCATGCAGTCAGCAACCTCACAGCCCGGCATACTTCCCACTGTACACTAACCATCATGGCAAGGCATACTTCCCACTGTATAGTAACCATAACGGCTAAAAATACCTCCGACTGTATAGTAACCATCAAACCAGGGGTTCCTTCCTGGGTCAGTGAAGAATGCAGAAGGACATGCTGGGAGCAGCACCAGCCAAACCTAGATATGACTGGACAACCTAGAGAAAATCTTACTGCCTTCAACTACAAAGCAGGCCAACTTGCATGCTAAGAGGCATAAGCAGCCAGTTATGGACAGAGCTCAGTGATCCCACAATCAATGGTATAGATGTGTCTATAAGGTCCTTCCACATTTAGTTATAAAAGACAGTGGATAATGAATGAGACCATTGGAGGAGAGGGCTGCTCTCTAACAATAAAATCACCAGTCATGCAGGACAGCAGCACATCAAGGAGAAAATTAAGCTGCTGTAACTGGAACAATCTTCAGCCAGAAGGGCTGAGCAGATGATCCTTTTCAGCCTCCTTCAGTAGTCTCCAGCATCACATATCTCAATCTTCAGACAACTTAATTCACCCCACACAATGTCAACACATGGCTGGAGACACTGGAAACTGTGATTTAACACAGGAGATTGCCACATATGTAACCAAGCTGATCCATTCCAGCAAGAAGACTGAGACCTACCTACAATATGATAAATTGCCCAAGTATGTCCTGTACATAAATAGCAGGGCCCTTGTATTCCAGCCAGTCACTGACCCATCGGTGCAGGGTCTACCATGGAAATGTGAAGGAAGGTGTCAGCAATAATGGGATTCATCAGCAATAACCTGCTCAGTGTCATTCAGTTAATGTCTCATCAGGCTCACTCAGATCCGAGCCCATTGCACGCTCAGTTAAAAAGAGGAGAATTCCAAAAGAGCAGTGAGCGTAATTACTGTTCGCACCAAGGCACCATGTGACAGGGTGTGACAATAAGAGCCCGAGTATAGTTATACTTACTCAAAATCTGGGGGAATTACTCTCCAGGTTTGAATTATCCCCAGCAACAATAATGCCTGTTGTCAGTGTGAGTAATTATCCCCAAAAATAATGCCTGTTGTCAGTGTGGGTAACTATCTCTAGCAACAATAATGCCTGCTGTCAGTGTGAGTAATTGTCCCCAGCAACAATAATGCCTGTTGTGAGTGTGAGTAATTATCCCCAGCAACAATAATGCCTGTTGTCAGTGTGAGTAACTATCTCTAGCAACAATAATGCCTGTTGTCAGCGTGAGTAATTATCGCCAGGAACAATAATGCCTGTTGTCAGTGTGAGTAACTATCTCCAGCAACAATAATGTCTGTTGTGAGTGTGAGTAATTATCCCCAGCAACAATAATACCTGTTGTCAGTGTGAGTAACTATCTCTAGCAACAATAATGCCTGTTGTCAGTGTGGGTAATTATCCCCAGAAACCATAATGCCTGCTGTCAGTGTGAGTAACTATCTCCAGCAATAATAATGCCTGTTGTCGGTGTGAGCAATTATCCACAGTAATAATACTGCCTGTTATCAGTGTGAGTAATTAACCCCAGAAATAGCAATTCCTGTTGTCAGTGTGAGTAATTATCCTCAGCAACAATAATGCTTGTTGTCAATGTGAGTAATTATCCCCAGCAACAATAATGCCTGTTGTCAGTGTGAGTAATTTCCCTCAGCAACAATAATGCCTGTTCTCAGTGTAATTAATTATCCACAGCAAAATTAGTGCCTGCTGGCAGTGTGAGTAATTATCCCCAGAAACAATAATGCCTGTTGTCAGTGTGAGTAAATATCCACAGCAACCATAATGCCGGCTGTCAGTGTAATTATCCTCAGCAACAATAATGTCTGTTGTTAATGTGAGTAATTTTTCACAGTAACAATAATACCTGATGACTGTGCGAGTAATTTTCCTCAGCAACAATAATGCCTGTTCTCAGTGTAATTAATTATCCACAGCAGAATTAGTGGCTGCTGGCAGTGTGAGTAATTATCCGAAGCAATAATAATGCCTATTGTCAGTGTGAGCAATTATCCCCATAAATATTATCGCCTGTTGTCCGTGTGATTAATTATCCCCAGAAACAATAATGCCTGCTATCAGTGTGAGTAACTATCTCCAGCAATAACAATGCATGTTGTCGGTGTGAGTAATTATCCACAGTAATAATACTGCCTGTTGTCAGTGAGAGTAATTAATCCCAGAAATAGTAATTCCTGTTGTCAGTGTGACAAATTGTCCTCAGCAACAATAATGCTTTTGTCAGTGTGAGTAATTATCCCCAGCAACAATAATGCTTTTGTCAGTGTGAGTATTTATCCCACGCAACAATAGTGCCTGTTGTCAGTGTGAGTAATTTCCCTCAGCAAAAATAATGCCTGTTCTCAGTATAATTAATTATCCACCGCAAAATTAGTGCCTGTTGTCAGTGTGAGTAATTATCCGCAGCAACCATAATGCCGGCTGACAGTGTAATTATCCTCAGCAACAATAATGTCTGTTGTCAATGTGAGTAATTTTTCACAGTAACAATAATACCTGTTGACTGTGCGAGTAATTTTCCTCAGCAACAATAATGCCTGTTCTCAATGTAATTAATTATCCACAGCACAATTAGTGGCTGCTGGAAGTGTGAGTAATTATCCCCAGCAACAATAATGCCTGTTGTCAGTGAGAGTAATTATCTGCGGCAACAATAATGCCTGTTGTCAGTGTGAGCAATTATCCCCATAAATAGTAACGCCTGTTGTCCGTGTGAGTAATTATCCTCAGCAACAATAATGTCTGTTGTTAGTGTGAATAATTATCCCCAGCAACAATAATGCTTGCTGACAGTCTGAGTAATTATCCCCAGCAACAATAGTGCCTGTTATCAGTGTGAGTAGACAATAGACAATAGGTGCAGGACTAGGCCATTCAGCCCTGCGAGCCTGCACCGCCATTCAATATGATCATGGCTGATCATTCTTAATCAGTATCTGCTCCCTGCCTTATCTCCATGACCCTTGATTACACTATCTTTGAGAACTCTATCCAACTCTTTCTTAAATTTATCCAGAGACTGGGCCTCCACTGTCCTCTAGGGCAGAGCACTCCACACAGCCACCACTAGCTGGGTGAAAAGGTTTCTCCTCATCTCTGTCCTAAATGGTCTACCCCGTATTTTTAAGCTGTGTCCTCTGGTTTGGCACTCACCCATGAGCAGAAACATGTTTCCTGCTGCCAGAGTGTCCAATCCTTTCATAATCTTATACGTCTCAATCAGATCCCCTCTCAGTCTTCTAAACTCAAGGGTATACAAACCCAGTCGCTTCAGTTTTTCAGTGCAAGGTAATTCCTCCATTCCAGGAATTGACCTCGTGAACCTACGCTGCACTCCCTCAATAGCCAGAATGTCTTTCCTCAAATTTGGCGACCAGAACTGGACACAGCACTCCAGGTGTGGTCTCACCAGGGCCCTGTACAGCTGCAAAAGGACCTCTTTGCTACTATACTCAATCCCTCTTGTTATGAAGGCCAGCATGCTATTAGACTTCTTCACTACCTGCTGTACCTGCATGCTTGCCCTCATTGACTGGTGTACAAGAACACCCAGATCTCTCTGTACTGCCCCTTTACCTAAATTGATTCCAGTTAGGTAGTGATCTGCCTTCCTGTTCTTGCCACCAAAGTGGGTAACCCTACATTTATCCACATTAAACTGCATCTGCCATGCATCTGTCCACTCACCTAACTTGTCCAGGTCACCCTGTCATCTCCTAACATCCTCATCACATTTCACTCTGCCACACAGCTTTTTATCATCAGAAAATTTGCTAATGTTATTACTGATATCATCTTCTATATCATTAACATATATTGTAAAAAGCTTCAGTCCCAGCATGGATCCTTGCGGTACTCGACTGGTCACTGCCTGCCATTCCAAAATGGAGCCGTTTATCACTACCCTTTGTTTCCTATCAGCCAACCAATTTTCAATCCAATCTAATACTTTGCCCCCAATACCATGGTCCCTAAGTTTACTCACTAACCTCCTATGTGGAACTTTATCAAAAGCTTTCTGAAAGTCCAGGTACACTACATCTACTGGATCCCCCTCGTCCATCTTCAGAGTTACATCCTCAAAAAACTCCAGAAGATTAGTCAAGCACGATTTTCCCTTCATAAATCCATGCTGATTCTGTCCTTTCCTGTTACTACTATCCAGGTGTGCCGTAATCTCATCCTTTATAATAGACTCCAGCATCTTTCACACCACTGAGGTCAGTGTAACTGGTCTATAATTTCCTGCTTTCTCTCTCACACCTTTCTTAAAAAGTGGTATAACATTAGCCACTCTTCAATCCTCAGGTACCGATCCCGAATCTATCGAATTCTTGAAAATCATCGCCAACGCATCCACGATTTCCCTAGCCACCTCCTTCAGTACCCTGGGATGTAGACCATCAGGCCCCGGGAAATTTTCAACCCTTAGAGCTAGCAGTCTCTCCAACACCAAGTCCCGGCAAATACAGATTCCCTTAAGTTCAGGTCCTTCAGTTACTGTTACCTCAGGGAGATTGCTTGTGTCTTCCCCAGTAAACACAGATCTGAAGTACCCATTTAATTCTTCTGCCATTTCTTTGTTCCCTGTAATATATTCCCCTGTTTAGTCTTCAAGGGCCCAATTTTAGTCCTAACCATTTTTTTGCCTGGCACATACTTGAAAAAGCTTTTACTATCCTCCTTTATATTATTGGCCAGTTTACCTTCGTACCTCATATTTCCTTCTTAGTAATCCTCTGTTGTTCTTTAAAAGTTTCCCAGTCCTCTGTTTTCCCACTTACCTTTGTTATGTTATACTTTTTCTTTTTTAACCTTATATGTTTCTTAACTTCACTCGTCAGCCACGGCCGCCCATGCCTCCTCCTGGGATCTTTCTTCCTTTTAGGAATGAACTCATCCTGCAACTTCTGCATTATACACAGAAATACCCGCCATTGTTACACCACGGTCATCCCTGCTAAGGCATTGCCCCATTGAACTTTGGTCAGCTCCTCCTTCATAGCTCCATAGTTCCCTTTATTCAACAGAAGTACTGTCACTTCCGACTGTACCCTCTCCCTCTCAAATTGCAGGTTGAAACTTATTGTATTATGGTCACTACTTCCCAATGGCTCCTTCACTTCGAGCTCTCTGACCAATTCTGGTTCATTACACAATACCAGATCCAGAATTTCCTTCTCCCAGGTCGGCTCCAGCACCAGCTGTTCTAAGAATCCATCTCTGAGTCACTCCACAAAGTCTCTTTCTTGAGGTCCAATACCATCCTGATTCTCCCAGTCTACCTGCATGTTAAAATCCCCCATAACAGCGGTAGTAACATCTTTACCACAGGCCACTTTCAGCTCCTGATTCAACTTACATCCGATATCCAGACTACTGTTTGGGGGCCTGTAGATGACTCCCAAGAGGGTCTTACTACCCTTTGTATTTCGCAGCTCTATCCACACTGACTCTACATCCCCTGACTCTAGGACCCCCGCGCAAGGGACTGAATATCCTCCCTTACCAACAACGCCACTCCACCCCTTCTGCCCGACAGTCTGTCCTTACGATAGCACGTGTAGCCTTGAATATTCATTTCCCAGGCCCTGTCCACGTGAAGCCTCGTCTCAGTTATCCCCAAAACGTCGTATCTGCCAATTTCGAAAAGAGCCTCAAGCTCATCCATTTTATATCTAACACTTCGTGCATTCATATATAGTATTTTTAATTTGTTACTGCTCTCACCCTTCCCATCAAACCCTATTTCACTCAACCTTACAGCATGATCCGTTTCCGAGTTTTCTGTTAAACTGATACAGTTGTCTTTCTTGACTTCTCTTGTTCTAACTTTTCTTCAATTTCCTTTTTAAACATCCAGCTTGTCCCCTCCCCAACCCCCCCCCCCCCTCCCCGCCACTTAGTTTAAATGTAGCGGTGTTGCAGGAGAAAAGCTGCCTGCCAGAATGCTGGTCCCTAACCTATTAAGGTGCAAACTATCTCTCCTGTAGAATTCATGCTTACCACAATATATACCCCAGTGATCCAAGAACTTAAATCCTTGCTTCCTGCACCAGTTGCCCAACCACACGTTCAAGTCCATTATCTCCCTGTTTCTGGCCTCACCAGCCCGAGGAACTGGAAGCAAACCAGAGATAACCTCCTTGGACGTCTTGCTTTTCAGCCTTCTTCCTAGTTCTCCGAAGTCCCGCTGTAGTATGTTCCTCCTCTTCTTCCCGACATCATTTGTGCCGACATGTACCACCACCTCTGGCTCTTCACCCTCGTCCTTGAGGATTTCCCGCACTCTGTCCGCGATGTCTTTCACCCTGGCACCAGCAACGTAACACAACATCCTTAAATCCCGTCTGCTGCCACAAAAATCCCGGTCAGTTCCTCTCACGATGGAGTCCTCTATTACCACGGCTCTGTGCGATGTCCGACTCTTCCGCTCTGCCTCTGCGCCAACTTTTGATTTACAGACCTGGCCGCCTCACGGACTGGCAGTGTCATCAGTCGCTATTGTTTCCAAAATCTTCAACTTGTTCCTGACAGGTACTTCTCCCGGGGCCTCTTGCACCTGTCTCCTCTCTGCCTTCCTCATCGCCTGCTCTCTTCTGCTCTCTTCTGGCATGATTGAGTTCAGGCAATTGATCGATACAGAAAATAACACGTTATTTGAAATAAGGGAGTTGCATTCATGTATGACTAAGACAGGAGTGCTCAGGATAACAGAATTGGGGGATAACACTTAAGAACTAACCTAGTACAATTCTAGAATAACCACACGAGGATAGAGGAATTTTTTTGGAATCCAAATCCATGCTGCAAAAGCGATGCAGCGGCGCAAGTTTACGGAACGGATGCTGCATTTTCGTAACTGCACTGGGGCTGTGTGAATTGAACGCTGGGCAGTTTGAATTTGCACCACGGTGGCACAGTGGTTAGCACTGCTGTCTCACAGCGCCTGAGACCCGGGTTCAATTCCCGACTCAGGCGACTGACTGTGTGGAGTTTGCACGTTCTCCCCGTGTCTGCGTGGGTTTCCTCCGGGTGCTCCGGTTTCCTCCCACAGTAAAAAGATGTGCGGGTCAGGTGAATTGGCCATGCTAAATTGCCCGTAGTGTTAGGTAAGGGGTAAATGTAGGGGTATGGTGGGTTGCGCTTCGGCGGGTCGGTGTGGACTTGTTGGGCCGAAGGGCCTGTTTCCATACTGTAAATAATCTAATCTAAATAATCTAATCTAATCTAATTGCTGTCTCTTTCTTTTTGGTGAACCTGGGGAGAGGATACCAATGCCCCTCTGTGAGTATACCTGACAATAGGGAGAGCAAATTGACAGCCCTGTATCTGAATCACTGACCACGGAGAGAGTGGACTGAACTGTGTGACTGTACACAGATCCGGGGAGAGCAGAACGACCCACTGAGTATGCATCACGATCCATTGCGAGAGCAGAGTGACCCCACTGTATTGGTATTAATGACCCCTGGGAGAACAGAGAAATGCCATTGTTCGTGCATCACTGACACCATGAAGACAGACGCTCATACTGTGTATGTTTCACTGAATCTAGGGAGAGCAGGCTAACTTGACTTTTTGAACAATACTAACTCTGGGGAGCGCACTCTGACTCCATGGTGGCTATATGGCTAACCGCGGCAAGAACAGATGTAACCTATGTGACTATTCACTGACCAGGTGCGAGCAGACTGACACAACTTTTTGTGTATCACTAACCCAAGCAAAGCAGCCTGACAACAGTGCCTCAGTATCATTGACACCGTGTTTAAAACACAAATCTCCCTGTGTGTGTCGCAATGCCTCGGGGAGAGCAGACTCACCCCAATGTGTGCGAATAACTCACCAGAGAGAGAGTAAACTGAGGACATTGTGATTGAGTCACTGACACCGAGGATAGACGACTGAACCCACTGTACGCGTACCGTCGACCCCAAAGAGAGCAGACGGACCCAACTGTTTGTTAATGACTGACACCAGGATGAACAGACAGATCTAACTGTGCGTGCATTCCTGAGCCACAGGCTAGTAGTCTGAACACAATGTGTCTGTATCATTGACACCAGGGACAGCAGCCTAACTCCATTGTGTCTGAATCACCTATACCGTGGAGAAAAGACTCACACCACTGTGACAGTGCCACTGACACTAGGGAGGACGAACTGAACCCACAGCTTGTGCATCATTGACAGCAGCGGGAGCTGACTAACATTACTATCTCAGTATCACTAACTCAGGGGAAAACAGACTGTGTTTGCATCACTCTCCTATTGGAGAGCAGACTGAAAGAAGTGTCACTGTTGCACTGACCGTGGGAGAACAAATTGAATCTGATAGCCGAGAAAGGACCAGTGAAAACTTCCCACTCTTATCACATAGCAACGGCCTGTGAACCCATCATCACTCTATTCCCCAAGCAATGGCCTGTCAATCCAATCCTATTCTGTTCCCCTCCAAACGGCCTATGAACGCATGCTCACTCCACTGTCATAGGAACACACTGAAACAATCCTCTCTTCTCTTCTTGCAGCAAACTGTAAACTTACCACAAATCTGTTCTCCGAGCAAAGGCCTGTGAAATCATCCGCACTCCGTTCGCAAACGAATCAATACTGAGTACCCCTGGAAACTGCCTATCAACTGCATCTCCACTCTGTGCCCCGAACATCGGCCTGTGAACCCACCCTATTCTGTTCTCCTCGGAACTGCCGGTGAACCATTCCATTCTGTTCTCCCAGCAACTGCCCGTGAACTCTTTCCCATTATGTTGCCCTTGGAACTACCTGAGAATCTATTCCTAACCTATTCTCACATAAAAGCCTATTGGCCTACCTCAGCTCTGTTTCCCTTGTACCGGTCTGTGAAGCAATCCCCACCCTGTTCTCCAATCAATAGTCTGTCAAGTCCTCTATTGTGTGTGTTCTCCACAAGATCCAATGTTCTCCGATCAAGATGTTGTCAATCCATTCCACCTCTCCTCCCATTGGAAGTGGCACTGAATCCAGCGCCAGTTGATTTCCCTAGGAACAATATATGAGCCCATCCGCACTCTTTCTGCCAAACAACGGCCAGTGGGTCCATGCCCTACCTGTTCTACTACAACAGATTGGGAACCCATCCCCAATATTTCTCCCACCAATGGCCTGTGAATGAAGTATGAGTTTTTCTCTGAGCAGCGGCCTGTGAGCACATCCATACGTTGTTCTCCCAGAAAGACCTATTTATCTTTCTCATCTCTGTTACAATGGCAAAATCCTGTGAAGCCATCACTGCTCCGAGCAACTAGTTTTGTCCTCACCCTGGCACTTTCCACTTGACTACGGCCTGTGAACCCAAACTCGCTCTGTTTTCCGGGTAACTGCTCGTGAACCCATCGCCACTTCGTTTTCCCAGCAATGGACTGGGAACCTACCCGCCATCCTGTTCTCCAAACGACCTGAGAATTAATCGCAACTCTAATTTCCACGCAAGTTGCTGCGCTCTAAACACAATTTTTTTCTTCTGGTAATGGTTATTGAACCCATCCAGACTTCCGTCTCCCAGCAATGGCCTGTGAACTCATCTTCACTCTTTCCTCCTCTCACCCGCCTATGAATCAATTCCCACACTGTTTTTTCATGCAACAGTCTCTGAAAACATTCGCACTCTGTTCGCCTCGCAACGGCCTGGTACCCCGTACCCAGTCTGTTCATTTTGCTTCGGCGAGTGAAACCTTCCTCTCTCTATTCTCCGAGCAACCAACTGTGAAACCATTCTCACGCCTTTCTCCTTACAACATCGAGTGAACGCATCCCAACGCTGTTCTGTTTGTAACAGCCTGTTAATCGAAGTCAAGTCTGTTCACCCAGCAAAGTCCTCTGAGTAAATTCGAACACTGTTCCTCTATAAACAGACTGTGAACACATCTGGAATCTGTTGGCTGTGAAACAAGCTCCACATTGTTTCCACAGCAAGGCCTCTTGATCTATTTCACCTTTGTTACCCCAGTAATAGCCTGCGAATGCAACAAACCTCTGTTCTTTGAGCAACGAACGGCGAACCAATCGTAACTCTATTTTCCAAGCAACGTCCTGTGCAACCATACCTACTCTTTTGCATTTGCAACCGACTTTGAAATCATTGTTACTTTTCTCTTTGCAGTAAAGAAATTAAAAATCCCCACCACGTTTCCCCAGGAATGGTTTCTGAATATATTCCCTCGCTGTTCTCCTCGCAATGGCCCGTGAGTTCAGCCCCACTCTATTCCCTTCGCAAACATCTCCTCTCTGTTCTACAAGCAAAACTTTGCATCTATTCTCATTCTTTTCTCCTGCCAATATACTGTGAAACTTTGCCAACGCTGTTCTCATTGCAACGGCCTGTCAAGCTCTGTCACGTGTTCTGACGTTCAAGGCATGTACTGCACAATTAAGAGAGTGTGAAATTTGTTTTGGCATTCAAAGTTGGTCGGCAACTGTCATGTGATTGACTAGCAGACTCAGGGTGTGTTGGGAAATTGAAAATATGAAACATTCGGCTGCTATGTTCAGAGAAGTTTGAGTTTAACTAATCATTTCAAATTGTGCCCCGGGATATGAAAACCCAATCGAATTTGACTTTTTCTGTTTTGACACCATCGATACACTTAGACTATCCGATATTTGTGAAAAAAATACGTTGGAATGTGAGACATAACCGGCGAGAGAGTGAGAGCGACTTGCCATTCAGAGGGCGGCTGCCATTGAAAACACTCTCTACAATAGTACATTTTTCTTATGCAACGTCTTTGCAGCCAACGACTGATGATGACCCAGGAAGTTGTTTTAATTTTTAGCTCAAACAAGAAATACGCCGATGATGGCAGCTGCTGCCTTGTTTTGAAAATTAAATTTTAATAGGGGATTGTCTTGAATCGGAATTTTGTTGTAGACTTCGATGTAGAGAACAGAACTGTAAGAGAAAGGAAGCTTAGATTTTCTAAACGTTGGTTATTTATATTCTCTTTTCGAATTAACGAACAATTTGGATATTTCACTTTGAAAATTGGTTTTTGAGACGTTATCTGTCACTGAACTTGAACAGATGTCTACGTTACATAAGCTTTTTGTGTGTTTTGTTGAAGTAGCAGAAGGGTTTACCGCAGTGTCGTAGCAATTTGGAGTCTCGTCTGGGACTTGAGCAGGTTTTGACGGATCCAGTCGCCCACTCGGACAGACTTGAACAGACATTGGGTACGACAGATCCAAGCAAAGTTGAAAAAATGTCGATTAGTGCGCCATATTTTTAGCTGAAACGCAAGTGATGCAATTTGTATAATTACAGATTATTTGTGGTCGATTAAGTTAAAAGTGAGTAAAATGGCTCTTAAAATTACTGAAGAATTTTAGGTTTTGAGGACAGTTCCCAAATTTGCCAAGAAAGTTTAGAAGGAGAGAAAAATGCCTTTTATTTGTGGTGAGAAAAGGGGTTAGATTTCAGTTTAACTAACGATTAAAGTAAACCTAAAATTTTAGGTGAGTGACTCAAGCATGTACAAATGTCAGAAAAAAATGGCAAATACAGTACAATGAGAAAGAATCGGAAGGGAAAATTGAAGTAATTCGAAGAAAAACAAAGGGAGGAAGAAAGCGAAAGCAAGAGAGAATGAAGAAAGAGGAAATAAGAAAGAGATAGGAAAAAGAAAGCGAGAAAGAGAAAGGAAGAAAGAAAGAGAGGGAATGTTCTTATTTGAGCAAACCAGCGGAGAAAAAAGAGGAAGAGAGAAACAAATAGAGAGGAAAGAAAGAGGAAATAAGGAAGAACGGCAAGAAAAAGAAAGAGAGAGAAGAATGACAGCGAGAACGAGAGAGAAGAATGGCAGAGGGGAAAATGAAGAATACAAAGGGAAAAGGAGAGAGAATTTGAAGTTCAGAATTTGCGACTTTGTTACGATTGTCAGTTTTACAGGGTGGAGATGAAGGAAAAAGGCAGTGATGTGTACAAATATATTAAATCACTGCAGCACTTTGTTAAGAAAGAGGTGAATATTTCTTCCATTCGTTTGAAAGACTGGCAAGGCAGGTTTCGTGGTGACAGGACTTGTGGGTAATGTTATTTCAGGCTAAGCTGTAATGCAGAGCTAGTGCAGCATTTGCAGCCCCTATTGGAATGTTTAAGTGCTTGTGAATTGGCCCTAAAAGTGGAAAGACAGCGGTTTAGAAACATAAAGAAGGAACCATGTCAGAATTCTGTTGAGTTAGAAATAATTAAACATCGTGGATGATTGAGGTCTTTAAAATAGATAAGATCTATGATGCTGTAAGACAGGGTAGTCTCACGGAGAAGTTTAAAAGCTCACTTGCAGGGATGATAAGAATTCATGTGGATGAACACAAAGTTGAAGAAGTGTAAAGGGAAACAGAGATGGCGAAAGAATATTCGAAGATGCCTAATGGAAAGTTTCGCATTCAGCAATTTCATCCTGTGAGAAGTAGAAATTAGGAGAAGTGGCGGCCCTACACTACAAAACAAAAAATAGAGAACACAGGTAACTCTTTACCATTGGTTAAAAAAGTCCATAGAAAGTGGAAATGATTTTCAAGTCTTCAGATTTTTGAATTATAGTAAATTGGGATGATTAAAGACACCGTGCTGCTCATTAAAGAAAGACACTGTGCAAAGAGATGTGGTAAAACCAGCGAAATCAGTGGCAGGAGTGAAAGTAGCAATGAAAACCCCAAGAAAAGTCGCCGAGCTGCAAGAAAGTGCACAGTCTAGGCAGTGGCCGCGCATGAAGTTAGTACTTTGTCCCTGGAAAGGATTCGCCGCTCTGCAGCACGGTTACTTAGAATGAACACCGTGAGAATGAAAGGAAGTCATAGAATTGTGAAATGCATGACCAAACCAGACTCTAATATTCAGAGATGAAATTACCTGCACTCATTCTGATCTGTTACTGGAGGAATTGGTAAATGCTGGGAGCGATGGACAGAGATTTAGTGATGCCCTGTGCAAAGTAAGGTTGGATTGGCAATTCCAAAGTATGTGATAAACAATGAGTATGATTGTCTGTGCGTCAGTTCATAGAATACAGTTTGTTCTTGGGAAGGACTGGGCAAGATCCAAGTTTGGTGTGATATTCCTTTTTGTGGAGTTGTCAAAGAAAGACCAGGGGACTGAGTTTGAAGGAAAATACCCTTACATTTTTCAAGGTTGTGCAGTAATAACATCATACGATCACAAGTCACAGTATAAAGAAAAAAACTAAAGCGAAAGATGATAGTGTTGAGGTTCAGTTAGCGTACATCCTGTTTGACGTAATGGTGAAGAAAAAAACTGAACAGATACAGGATCATGGAGAAGCGTTTCCCCCTGGAGGGTCATGGATGGTCAACAGAAGGTCAATATATATGTGTGGATGCATTCTCAGAAGAGAAGGTAGAGAATATTCCTGAGGATTTTTGTCTCTAACAATACAATCCTAAGACTAAAATGGAGAGGTTAGTGCATTGAGAAATGGGCAGAAGTGCACCACATTATATTACCAGTAGCATAAGGACAGGAATTGTTTTGGCTAGCACATGATCTACCAGCAGACTACCACCAAGGTGAACGGAAGGCTCAGTTAATTTTGCAAAAGCATTTGTGTTGGAATGGAATACACAAGGATGGGGCTAAAATTTGCTGTACATTTCATACATTCCAAATATTAGGATAGGGACAGAAAGGTAATAAAACCAACATTTTTGTGTTCCCATTGCAGCATTCAAAATACCTTTCAGTACTGTAATAATTGATTGTGTGAGTCGGATCCAAAAAAACTAAACCTGAACCAGTACTTGCTAACAACAATCGATGTACCACTCGAATTTGCCATTCTAGAGGCAAATCCATTTTGATGGATCAAGCCAAAAATGTTGTTTGTGCAGTGAGTACCCTTCTTCATGTGATATGGGTTCTCAGAGATATTTGATCATATTGTCCTGTTTGTTTAAGGAAGTCACCGATAGCTTAGGTATACCGCATTTTAAATCAAGTGCATATCATCCGGAATCCCAGTGAGCATCAGAAAGATGGCTTCAGACCCTGAAGAGAATGGCAAGAGCCTACTCTCAGGGTTACTCGAATGATTGGGTAAAGTTATCCCAATCACTTTGTTCACCATAAGAACAGTTTCAAATGTAAGTCCTCGGTTTTCTCCCTATCTTTTCATTTCGGACAAGAAGTGAGTCGGATTTTGAAATTAATTAAAGAAAAAATGACAAGTCGAAATCGAGACCTTGCACTTTGATTATGTATGGGAGGTGAGGGAGAGATTAAATCGCCGAGGTGAGCAGACTAACAATCACCTTAAGACAGCGAAGCATAGAATAAAGCAGGTTGGAGATATAACACTCGAACACTCGAACGTTTCCCCATGGTAATAACTTATTTGAACTGGCAGCCAGTGTAAGACATCCCTTCAAAACCAGGGTTTTCAGTTTAGCAAATAGTTGTGCTAGGTAATCAATCTCGTAAGGATATAGAACAGAAAAACAAACTGCATTGTCTGTCATGTCAATATGTTGAAACCTTATTGAAATTCAGAGAAGGAAATCGCAAAACCGTGTTAGTTAATGCCTTGAAGTGTGAGGAATCAAAGCCAGTCCTTGTGGTGTTTTATGTTCCTCAAAATACGGAAAGCAACGAGAAATCCTGTGAGGAATGGGATAGGCAAGTAAACTATTTGTCTCAGTAGCAAAGACAGACTCATTTGAAAGGCTTATTGCGGCAATATATGGGGATATGCAGGAATCAGTCGGGGTGGACTAATGCAATTGTGCATGAGATAAAAGTCGGGATTTTTTTTCAGATTCAGAAACGCTCCTACCGTCTTAATCGTTTCAAAGACAGACACCTGCAAAAAGAATTGTGTGCAATGCTGAATCATGTTGAATCGCGTGGAGTTGACTGATCCTGTTAGTTCGCAAACCTGACAGGATTCATCGATTTTTTTGTGGACTGTCAGAAGTTCGCTGCTGGAAAAAAATGAGACTCATATTAGTAAGGTTGAAGGACCGTTGAGAGGAAGTTGGTTAAGTCAGTTATATCATACATTCTACTTCCAGCGTGCTTCTCAGCAGCTTTATTTGTGAAAGAAAGCAAGATTTTTTTGTGCTTGAAATGGACTATATCAATAAAAGGTGATGCCCGATGTAAAGAAGAACACACTGGCCACTTTGCAAATACTCGTGAGCAGAGTTGTGTTTCGATTAACAAACTGTGCAGTCGATATGGATGATGTGGGAATCGTTCGTGAGTCATGGAAAGATCACATGGTACAGTTGGCTGAGCTTTCTGAAGACTTACAAAAACAAAATATAATACTATTTAAGAAAACAAAATTCGGGATAGCATTGGTGATGTTCCTGGATCATTAAATCGGTCATGTTAGTTTGAACCCAAGAAATACAAAGACGAAGTCAAGGAAGGAATTTCCACGAGCACCCTAGAAGAAGTTGGTGTTTCGTTTTTTGGGAGCAACCTGAGTTTAACAGAAGTTGGTTGCAAACATCTGCAGTGCATTGGCACCATTACATGATTTTCTGAAAAACAACATGTCATTTGGGTGGACCGAATAATACCAGGAAGTACTTGACAATTTGGAGCAGTGTGAACCACCACACCAGTTTTGGAGACACCAAACATTTTGAATCCCTTCAAAGTTGCAATCGATAATAGCATCATGAGAGTTGGAGGAAGAGTTGTTTTACAGGAAGATGATGATTGAATTGAACGGGTAGTCATTCCATTTCAAAGAAACCCAATGATATCAGTGAAAATATCATAAGGTACAGTAAACAGCTGAACTCTTCACCACCTTCCCACTTAAGAAAAAAAAATACTGAAACATGACAATGAAATGGATGGTTTCATTTTTTTTGTTTTTTAACCACATTTCAATGATATATATGATGTTAATTTAAATAACATCCGAAATAACAAATTACACGTTCTGAAGTGCTTACAAACATGTGACGTAAAACACAGGAAACACACCCACCGCAAACACGCAGACATACATCTATAAGAACAGATACTTTTGAAAACAATTTCACACAGTCAATCAATCGAAAGTAGATACGAGTCACTTCTTTACAGTTCCCAATACAGCAAGTAACAAGGTTGCTGTCCTGAAGGATTCTCTGCAAGTTCCTTGAAGAGAAGGGAGGTTGGAACGTTTTGTCTTTTATAATACATTGTGGTCGATCCTCAGTTGTGAAGAAATGTAAAGACAAGGAAAATGTATTTACCCCTTTAACTGCCTCATGGGCCCTAGAATGCGATTTCTTCCCTCAGAACATTGTCTGTTGTTCAATTAAGCAATGTCCGCCATTCACAAATAATGTCAGTAATAGAAAGTCAGTTATATAATGTTTCGGTGAAACTTGTTTGTAGGATGTTCCAGGAATATCTGTTATAGAGTTGATTCATAAAGATCCGCATCACAAAGGCCCTTCTGTCGATTTAATGTGTTGAGATCCACTCTGCCTAACGTTGGGAAACTCACCACTAACTTGTCTCAACTTGCACTTTGCAAACAAAAAAAAATCAATGGCACTTCATGTGAGGCCCTCATTAACAAACATATAGACGTCATCCCTTATTCAGAGTACTACCCCATCTTCTTTTCGGTTTTGTATAACAATCCTAAATATGAAATGTTCTGGATGTTCATGTCCTAATATCGGTCTCTGTAGCCATGGCTCTCTAATGTCATTGGATCGTAATCATTTCCATCAATCTCTGCAATAAATCTGTATAACAGTTTCGAGAACACAACTCACTTCAGATAGATTGTCTTTCAATCCGTTTTTAAGGCATTACTCGCCTCTCCATTGTTGCCTTAATTCTTCATTTTGACAGTTCTGCAAACAGTCAGACATCATCATACGTACAGAATGAGACTTGATGGGTAATGTTGCTTGAAGCACCGTTAAAATTTCTTGATATCATTTGTCCCACTATCAGGACAGACCAACCAATGATGGTGGTATCGTCGGATAAAGTCAGGAAAGGAGTAACCTTGGAGATCAACATTGATTTCAGAATCCGAGACATCACATAGTAACAGGTCAAAGATGATCAAGGAAGATTACCTGTAATGTATATCTACGACCATCCTCACCACCCCTCAGTGATGACTCAGTTCGCCTGGATGTTGAGAATAAATCTGAGGAAGCACTTAGGGTGTCAAAGACCCAGAATATACACTGGGTGCAGTACGTCAATGATTATCATCAAGAGTGACCATAGTCTCACCACTCACTGAGCAGAGCAATGCCTCAAATTCACAGCAGCCAGGCTGTGTGAAATGTTGGGGGAACTAACAAGAGGGAAACATTCTCCCAACACTACTTGTAGCAGATGTAACATTGCCTATAGGAGCACCCAACACACAGTTCATTGAGGTAAAGTCCATCCACACATTGAAGATACTGCCCACTGTCATCAATCAGTCTTCATCAGTTTAACGGCACGTACTGCCTATGGTGACCCAGTGACCATTGCCATGTCCTCAAGAATTGGCAATCTATGTTAACGGTTTAAACAGATGGAATAAATGCATTGTAACTCAATTTGTCAATGACACTTATAGTATTACACGGCAATGTACACTTCTAATAACTAAATAAAACAACCAGGAAAGCTCACCTAGCCTCGTCATCTGTTGAAGTATGAGTGACAACGAATTCCCAGCTTCTAATTTTTAAGAAAAGAAAACCATTCATTCACGCTAAATGTGAACATTGGAAAACAAAGATTGCTATTTACAAATCCAAGCGTCGTTACTCTGAAAGGAAGGTTATCTGCCCGCCACCCCGCAACAATAATGTTCCAATAAAAGCCCCTATTAAAATTACATCAACATAAGTTCAAATCCAGACCACGGCAGTCATCTCCAGTATCTGTCTTCCTCTCGTTCTCCCAATGTCGTCTTCGATCTTTTGCTGCAATTATGTTTCATATGAAATAGTTACCTTCGATGGAGAGTGTTTTGAATCGTCGTCTCCCTCCAGTTCGCAGTTTACTCTCTCTGGGTATTCTCAAAATGCCGAATTCTGTATATTATTTGTACAGTGTGTACTGGAGGATTCACTCTGAACTGATCAGACATCTGAGGTTTTGATCCATATCCCTAATGGTCTGCTCCGTGATGTTCCCAAAGGCCCCATTCCTTTCAGTAAGCATGGTATTATCTGAGGAGGTAGGACAAAATTAGACGAAGGAGAACCAATGGACAGGATTTACGTGGACGTCCAGTGGGTCTTTCCTAAAGTGCTGCACTTGAGGCTATTGAGCAGGTGGGATCCATGGTTTGAGAGCAAAGGTACGAGAATGGTTATAATATTGGCTGTCTGAGAGAAGGCAGACAGAGGGGATAATTCTCTGGATGAAGTCAGTTGCTTCTGGTTTTTCACAAATGCAATTTATGTGACGACAACATTTCTCTTGTTACATCAATGATGTGGATGGAGGAAGTGTGAACATTATGCCTATGTTTGCAGAAGAAAAAAGCGAGGTGGGGGGCAAGTCGTATTGAGGAGGCGGGGAAACTTTATAAAGATTTAGAGATTGAGGTGAGGAGAGTGGGCAAAAGAATTGGCAGAAGCAATGCAGCAGCAGGAAGTGTGAAGTTATGCACTTTGTTTGGAGAAATAGAGACACGGACATGTTTCTATATGGGGAGAAAATTGAGAAATTTGACGAGCAAAGGCACCTGAGAGTATTGGTTCATGTTTCTCCTCAGATGAACATGTAGGTTGCATCGGTCGTTAGGAAGGCAACTACAATGTTGGCATAAATCTTCAGAGGACTAAAATAAAAAAAAACAATGATAGATTTCTGAAGCTTTATAAGTCTCCCGTCAGATCACATTTAGAGAATTGTGAACCATTTTGGGCACCAAACATCTGTAAGGATGTTTTGGCTGCCGAGTGGGTGCAGAGGAGTTTCACAAGAATCAGCCAGGGAATGAAAGGCTGAACATTTGAGCAATGTCTGAAAAGTCTGGGATGATACTCAATGAAGATTAGAAGGACGAGGCAATCTGACTGAAACTTACGGAATTCAGAACGGTCTGGATAGAATCGACTTTCGGAAAATGTTTTCATTCGCAGGAGAGGCTAGGACTTAAGCCGAGAGTCTTACAATAAAGGAGATAAAGACAAACGCCTTCAGCCAGAGAGTGGTGAATCAACGCAATTCATAGGCACAGATGGCTGCCGAGGCCAGGTCATTGAGTATATTTCAGGTGATGTCAAATCAGTTCTTGATTATCAAGACGATCAATGCTTACGTGGTTGAAATCAGGAAAATGGAGTTTAAAAATATATCAGCCATGATTAAATGGCGGAGCAGACTCAACGGTTCGAATGGCCTAATTTCTGCTAGTATGTCGAACGGTCTATTGGATATTTTGATGTGGCTGCTTGGCGGTGGGGAGTGGTGGGGTCCAGGGTGTTTTCAACCGTGTATAGAGGGGATGCATTTATCTAAGAGGCAATCCTATTTTTTCTACGTAGGGACTTCTTCTTCATGACGAGACTATGCCTGCTGTCCGGATAGTGGGTATTCATCAACATGATATACTGTAAATAATCACACCGGAACATGAATCATCAATTGCGACCAAACATCAGAATGAGAATAGAAACTAAAGACATTGGAAAATCAGCAGAAATGTTCAGTTATATCACATTCTCAAGTCACCTCACAGAAACTGCCCAGCCACTAGATGCCCAGATAAGATATCTGTTCAGCATGGAGCACTTCACAGACGAGGTGAATGAACTTCTCTACATAAACCGGCAAATTTTACAGAGTGTAACACTGTTCAGACCACTGGAATGTGTCAACATTTAAAAAAAAACTGGACGAAATATATATCCAATATGTATAGCTGTATAAAGAAAGCCCCGCCCCCACAACCCCATGCATTACTCAACAACACTTTGTTATATCGCTGTTCAGCTGGGAGTGAATAGATGTACAGCTCACATCCGTTTAGAGCTCTATATCTCCATGTGTATTGACAAGGGGTACATTGAGCGTGAAAATGAATGCCAGAGAGAGAGGTCCTGGGAATTGGTTTAAACACCAACAAATGGGATGGCTTCTGGATAGAGACAGAAAGAAAGAGATTAAGACATCATGTTATTGGCGGATGTGTTCACGGGGTTCAGAATGCTGAAATGATCTCATTTCGACAGCATCTTGCAACACTAGCCAATAATTCCATCAAGGATGCATGAATAGGATCTCGGTGTGGGTTCGGATTATGGAGAGATTAAAAGAGCATTTGTTCTGCAGCATTGTAACTAGGACTGGAGTCGGCAGAGACTTTGATCACTGGGCTGAACCTCACAACAGTTTGTATCAGTGACATGTTCATTGTTTCTGTCAAGGTGGTTGGCTGCCCGAAGCCGAACTAGTGAAGTATCTTGGAAGAGATTGAGATGATTTCTATTGCACTTTCTGTAACTTGGAATTTTTTAAAAATGTATTATTCCAAAGTATAATTGGAAATGGTTTCAATGTCTCGAAACAAACGTAATGGCAGCATACAGGCCAGCAATGGGCATGTTCATCTGCTCCTGCGAATGACTCAAGGATAGCATTGCAACAAATCCGACAACATTGCTTTGAGTCTCCAAAACCATTCTTTGAAGAATGAAACAATCGTGAAATGTAAGAAATTCTCAGTTTTTGATGCTTTCTCTTATAAAAATCGTGGCGTGGAGATGGTACTTTTGGACTGGGAAGGACAAAATCAAAAGTTACATGAGCACTGTTACATACGCACATATTTATTGGAAATCACAAGGTTCGAGTGGGCTTCTACTTGTCAGGTGAAGAGGATGCTGTATAACTTCTGATTTTACCATTAAAAACCAGTTAGTTTTTAAAGTAAAATGCGGTACCAGGAAAGATTGGCAATGCATTACTACATATTGATCCTACTTTCATTGGATTCAGTCCAAAATAACAGAGATGTAATGCCACAGAGATGAACACACTTCAAAAATCTGGGATCGCCATTGTGATAAGGATATCACAATGCCCTGAGGGATGCGGTAACTGTGGTGTCTCCATCCCCAATGTACAATGTTGTCTGGGTCATTGAAAATATTCAAGGCTCAGCTGGACTGGCCTTTGATGGAAACTGGACTCAAGTACTATTTGGAATAAACACAAAAGGCTGTTCTGCTGCATTCAGATCAGCCATGCGCATTCTAATTCGTGCAGTAGGTTCTAGGGGTTCAATTGTCATCTAATGGTCCGAACTCCTGCTTTATCCTCTCACTCATTTCCTCAACGCTTTTAGTGAGGTACAGGAAGAAGCCATTCAGCCAGTCAGGATAGTCAGAATGAGACGGGGGGAGTGCATTCTGCCTAGGTAATGAATTATATGGAAATATGATGAAGTCGTTCAGGACTTTCTGTAATCAGTAAGCACAGGACAAGTCCATGCCACCTTTCTAGCTGGCTACACAGGAACAAGTTATCCCAACAGGAAACACAGAGTAGAGGTTAATGTTTATTTTCACGTTGAAAATCCATAAAATGTAGAGTGCCTCTGAGATCACTGTGAGTTCACCAATGATTAACATCTTAATGATTTGTAGAGGGGACTGAATTGATTGCTGCTCAGTTAGATCACCGAACAAAAAAATAGTGTGTCAATAAATGATCATGGAGCGGTGGAGACTGCAACGGGATACCAATAGTGGTGGTGAATGAAAAAAAACCTTCATCAAATCCAGTATAATGAGAGTTCTGGGATATTTGCGCCTTGACGGAATGCTGAAGTAAAAGGAACATGTAGAGAGATTACAGAACTCTATATCGAATAGATTTGAGTGGCCTGGAACACCGGTTACACAATATTCGTCTGCATGTTTCACAAATGGTTAGCAAGGTATGCGGAATGGTGCCTTTTTCTTGCAAAGTGTATCAGATATAATCGTAGTATCACTTTGTGTCATCAATACAGAGTAATACTCCGACCACACGAAATGCACGCGTGCAGCTTTGATCACCTAAACTGAAAAATGAAAGATGCAATTGATTTTGAATATTTTCAATGTTTTCCTTTACTTGTTTCTAACTTGAAGGATTATGAATTATGCACAGATGTACCATGAGAATGAGAGATGCTGGTTTTGATCCATAGATATATATAGATGAGAATGAACAATGAGAATAGATGTTTCCTCATGCATGGGAAACTAAAACAGGGGAATCAGTTCTCATGATAAGATGTATGACGATGTCAGCCTGTTCCTTGACCCGTCAAGGTGAGAAATAAAAGTGACCATGGGTTAGAAAATGTCATTGGAAACATCACGCTGCGTATGGGAGAGCCACCTTATCTTTCGTTAAAGAGCTATCTTTCTTTGCAAATTGCAATTGATATTTTGATCATGTTACAGACTCAAACCCACTGTGAATGCAGTCCCCGTACCTGATCCAGAGTGAACTCACAAAACCTTCTGGTCTCTCGAGTTGCACCATTCAACAAAAGAAGATAATAATTACTAAATTTCCAATAAAGAAAATATGATGACATAAGACGTAGGAATAGTTCTTTGCGAGTCTCAAGCCTGCCGTGCCCTTCATAAGATCATGACGGAGCAGATCTAAGCCGGAACTTTATTTCCTCTTCGGGAATATGGAAAGATAAGTGGCTGAGCTTTTATTGGGACAACAGTTATCTATAGAATAGGTGAGCTCAGATCCACAAGTTAAAGTTGTAAACTCTGTGGAGTCCAGATTTAATGGTATTTGGCAGGTGTATGTGGAACCAAAGGAGATCGTCAGATCTTAAACGAATATTTTCCCTTATTCTTTACTGTGGAGGAAGACATGGAAGCTCAGAAGTTTCAGGAAACTAAACAACGATATTTTCAAAGGAGTCCACGTTGCAGACGAGAAGGTGCTGGAGGTCTTAAAATACTAAAGGTAGACCAGTCCGGGGACCTGACCATGGGTATCTCAGGACATTGTGGCAAGCTACGGAAAAAAAGGGCCCCCCGGGAGACAGACTTGCATTCTTGACAGCCGTGGTTGATAAGCTAGAAAATTGAAGATTGGCAAATGTTAGAAAATCATTTAAGAGAAGGATGCAAGGAAATTCCAGGACACGGCAGATCAGCGAGCCTGATGTCAGTGGTGGGTATGTTGTTGGAGGGTATTCTGAGATCAAGGATCTGACTGCTAATGGAAAAGCAAGGACCGTCTTTGGAGGGTCAACATGGATTTAAATGTGTGAAATCACATACAATAAATAGAGTCTTCGACAGTTGACCAGGATATAGATGAAGACAAAGCTCTTGATCACGTGGACTTTAGTGAGTTCTTTAAAAAAGGTAAGTAATAGATCATATGGGGCCAGGAAGACCTAACCAATTGAATGCAAAATTGGCTTGACAGTAGTAGTCAGCAGGTGATGGTAGAGATGAAGATGTTCTGTTTGGAGGCCTGTGACCAACGGTGTAACAGAAGAACCAGTGCTGGGTCAACTGTTCACTATGCATCGAAATGACTTGCATAAGCGTATAGAAAGCACACATCGTCAGTGTTCACTTGACAGCACAATTGGTGAAACATTGTACAAGAAAAAAAGTTATCTCAGACTACAATCAGATCTTGATCAACTGAGACATTGAGCCGAGGGATGACAGATGTAGTTTATTACAGACAAATGCAAGGCGTTGCATTGTCTTAGACAAACCAGAATAGGATTTACACTTAAAAGTTTGTGAGAAGATTTGTAGCTCAGGTGCTCGTTGTTGTGGTTCTGTGCGCCGAGCTCTGAATTTGTGTTGCAGACGTTTCGTCCCCTGTCTAGGTCACATCCTCAGTGCTTGGGAGCCTCCTGTGAAGCCGCTTCTGTAATCTTTCCTCTGGCATTTGTAGTGGTTGAATCTGCCGCTTCAGGTTGTCAGTTCCAGCTGTCCGTTGCAGTGGCCGGTATATTAGGTCCAGGTCGATGTCCACAGACTCAATCAACAAGCACATCGACCTGGACCCAATATACCGGCCACTGCAATGGACAGCTGGAACTGACAACTTGAAGCGGCAGATTCAACCACTACAAATGCCGGAGGAAAGATCACAGAAGCGCTTCACAGGAGGCTCCCAAGCACTGAAGATGTGACCTAAACAGGGGACAAAACGTCTGCAACACAAATTCCCAGCTCGGCGAACAGAACCACAACAACTAGAATTTACACTGTTAAAGTTAGGGAAAAGGGGTGTGTCCTCCAACTGAGAGACGCTGGAGTGCAGGTGAATAGTTCTTTGAAAATGCAATCACAGGTAGACAGAGTAGTGAAGACGATGTTTGGCATAACTGACTTTATTTGTCAGAATACAGGCATTAAGATTTATTCTTATAGCTGTAAAAACCTGACATCCGGAAGCGGCAAGAACAAACCACTCTAAATACCGGAAGAAACATCAAAGCAGCGCTTCACAGGAGGCTCCAATAGCACTGATGATGTTCCCTAGCCAGGGAACGAAACGTTTGCAGCAAAAACTTCCAGCTCGGCGAACAGAACCACAACAACGGACACCCGAGCTACAAATCTTCAACCAGACTTTAAGCTGTAAAAAACAACAGTATTTTGAACTGTGGAGGATTTCATGCATTTCTGATCACACTGTGCTGAGAAGGATGTTATTACCTGGAAATGGCACAAACATATTGAAAATAACTTTACCAAATGTGATTTAAGGTTTTGAGTTATACATGTAGGCAGAGGCATTCTTGCTGTTGCAGAGGAGGTTGCCGTGAGATGTTATGGAAGTTAATAAAATAATGAGGGGCCGAGATGGGATGAATAACCAAGGTCTTTTCTCCAGGGTAGAGGAGTCCGAAACCAGGGTTAAGATGAATGGGAAAAAGTATTAAAATGAACTTCAGCAACAAACCTTTCACACAGAGGATGAAGTAGTGTGGTACAATCTGCGAGAGGACGTGGGAGAGACGAGCACAACTATAAAATTTTCACAAAGAAACCAGAATATAACAGTGCAGTACAGACACTTCGGTCCTCTATGTTGCGACGACCTGTGAAATCAAATCGAATCCATCTGTCCTATATTATTCCCTTTTCGTCCATGTAACTATTTAGTAAGCATTTAAATACACTTAAAGTTGACAGGTCTACTACTGTTGCAGGCAGAGCATTCCACACTCTTGCTACTCTCTGAGAAACGAGACTAACTATGTCATCAGTCCTGTATGTAACACCCGTCAATTAAAAGCTGTGCCCGTTATGCTAGCCATCAACATGCAAGGATAATGGCTCTCACTGTCCGCCCTCTCAGCCGTCCCATCATCTGATGTTTCTGAATTAAGTCCCCCTCAACCATCTTCCCTCGAACGAAAAGAAAAGCCTCAGGTACCTCAGACTTAATTCGTAAGACATTCACTCCATACTAGGCGAAATCCTCGTCAAACTCTTCTGAAGCCTTTCCAAAGCATCCACGTCCTTTATGCATTTCAGTGACCAGAACTGTGCGCAATACTCAAAGTGCGGACGCACCAGCGTTTCGTACAGCTGCAGCGTGATCTCATGGTTCTGAAACACAATCCTTCTACTAATTAAAGTTAACGTAACGTATGACATCTTATCAAACCTGTCAACCTGTGTGGCAACTTTCAGGGATCCATTTACACGGACACCGAATTTTCCTTGCTCATGTACACTGTGAAAAATCTTACCATTAGCCCAGTACTCTGCATTCCAGTTACTCCTGACAAGGTGAATTGCCTCACACATTTCCACATTACTACGTCGTTCTGTAAATTACAACATCCTTCATCCTTATCCACCACTCTTCCAAACTTAGTGTCACAAGCAAATTTATTTTCCCATTCTTCTACGCGCTCATTCCTGTCACTTATAGAAACGACAAACAGCAGCGGACCCAAAAGAGGTCTCTGTGGTCCGCCACTAGTAACTGAATTCCAAGATGAGGATTTCCCATCAACCACCTCCCTCTGTCTTCGTTCAGCACGCCAAAATCTTTTGGGCATGTACACGGATAGGAAGGATTTAGAGGAATGCGGATGAGACGTGGGAATGTGGGACGAGTTTAGGTTAAGAGACAAGTTCGGCATAGGTCAAACATTCTGTTTCTGTACCGGATCAGTCTAAGACTGCAAGACATCACTTGTCTTTCATGACCAATTATTTTAGCGCCAATTTATATCCAAGTGAAAAATCCCCTCAAGTACTTCAAATCATCTTGTTCTATAAACTTTGAATGGAATTTTCCTGACGTTAATGTAATTCTACAGGCCACTACAGCAGCAGAAGCAGAATAGTGTTCAAAAACAAACTACATTTCTTTTTTTCTGGGAAAATCCCTCAGTCCAACATTTCCTTAAAGTCGATTTATGTTTCAGTGCTGTCTGTGGGTGAACATCTTATGATCAGAATCATGTGTACCTAAGACTGATGACAAGTCGTTGAACGTATCACACTTGACTGCTTGCATTTCAAACAGCACAACTAACGTACTAAAGAGAGGGCAAAATAATCCCAAGCGCATCACATATAATCCATGCCCTGCAATCCCCCCACGTCATATCTAACTGATTATCGACTATTGAACATCTCACTAGAGGAGAAGGCTCCAAACATATCCCCATCCGAATTAATGGACCAGCTTTGCATATCAATGTAAAAGCGAAGTATGTAGCATCTGCACCATCCTGAGCCAGAAGAGAAAGTGCCATGCCTTCCTAGTCAGGTCGACATATTGCCAGATTGCAGTCGTCAACCAAATCGATTGGCTGCACTTGACGTGCAGGAACGGCTGAACCCAATAGATACGACAAAGGCAATGGTCCCTGAAACAATTAGTTAAATAGGACTGTCAACATGCGTTGCACAACAAGCCGTGTCCCAGGGAAAACTGTTTCTATCCGGCTCCAACTCTGACATCTATCTGGTAATGCTGAAAATGGTTCAACTATGGCCTGTTTCTCCACTGTAGAGATTCTAAAATAATATACAAGAAATACATTCAATTTTACTGAACTTCTCCGGCGTCGTCATGGCTAACATTGGGCACAGCGTGCCGCCCTAGCTTAGGTATTGGAAAAGCAAACGGAAAATGCAGCCCTGTCGACCCTGCAGAGGCCTCATTCTTAACAACTGAGATCTTGTGACAACACTTACAGAGTTTTCCTACAGACTGCATAGGAACATCGTGAAAGAAAGAGGCACGGAGGACATTAAAACAAATGAGCCTCTTCTCATTCTAGTTGATGGCTGAACATCTCTTCAAAACATTATTAACACCGCGTTAGCACTGTATGTACATACCCATAAATGTGATTAACCATTAAAAGGGACATAAAATAGGAACTACAGTCGTCGATTCGAGTAATCGATTTCCCCTCCCCAATTAATATAACAATATCTGATCTTTCATCCCCACATCACCTTCCGTATCTATTCACGGCACGTTTCTTCCTCGAAATCTTTTTCATTCAAATTCAGTGTTTTGTTTCCACAGCCTGAGGTTGTAAGTAATTCTCCAAATTTGCAAGTTTCTAAGTGCAGACATTTGTCCTCGTCTCAATGCAGTGTGGTCTGCGTTATGTAAGAGAGTGGCCCCTTGTTTTAGAATGGAAATTATCATCCCAGCTTCGAATCTGTGTGGCCCTGTCAATGACTTATACATTTCACTTAGATCTCGATTATGTTTCGCAAACCTCATGCAATACAGGCACAGTCCACCCAAACATTGTTCACACAACCCTGTCAATCCAGAGTTCAGTCTGGTCGATCTTCACTGCATTGTAGTTCAAGCCTGCTGTTAATCAGATGGGTTCTGTAATAACGTACTTCTTAGTGACATCCGATGTTTCCCATTCCTTGATGTAAAGGTATCTTGTTGGTGGATCTTGCTCAGTCAGCTTGTTCCAAATGGCAGCTCAGATAGAACAAGCCAAGGGGTAGGTTGAGCAGGTCGTTAAGCAGTGATAATTGAAGGTCAGCACAGATGGCTTCGATTATCCTGGTGCATTTTCCTCAGTCAGTAGATGCGTGGTGGCATAAAGTTTGTGATTACACGTCACAGTGACGGGTGTTATGGTGTGTAATGTGAAAATGTTTGATTGTCAAAAACATCGTGTGAGTTTTGCCTTTTGTAATAAGATGTACAGTGCTGTGGCCCAGACTTTAATCGGATAAACGTTGAGTTTTGTTGATACAGCTCTCCCACAGAGCATCCAACAATTCTGGTCAACAATATGTTTCACACTGGGATGATTTGATGTTCTCTAAAAGATAATGCTGTATGTGAATATGGCCCCCTTTGCCGACATTTGGGATTATTACTTCGTTTTTGGCTATTTGTTTGAATAAGTATTTATGATTATTCTTCTTTATATTATCATTATTTTTGGCAAAGAAGTTTTGGAGATTCATCACCTGGATATTCATTTTTCGACTAATCACATTGCATTCATCATGGATTGCATTTCTTTGGCAACGTTGTGAAATGCCTGTTATTGTACCTGTTCCATATGGCTGAGGACAGTGGAGACTAGGTGATACAACAGCATTCACTGCAAATAAAAGGCAAGTTTTATTTGAGTGACTGATGTGCAATGGAGGATCTTTGGTATTATTGTGCTGTTCCAAGGCTCCAATCGCGTTCAAGAACATTTGGCCATATGGACTCAAAGGCAGATCGATTGTTGTGACCGGTATTTGACCTGATATACAACACTGAGGGACTCGATAAGTTGAAAACTATATCAATAACGCCAGTTGATCCATCATCCGTCAGCAGCGCACTACTAAATGTGTATGAATCATCTATTGACTCAGATTTACATAATGCTCTTTGAATATGTCGTGTGACATCATTGAGCTGATGGTCAGGCGGATTGTCTGTCGAGTGTTTTACAGGTTGGGGTGGTTTATTGGAGGTCACCGTTAGGAAATGAATAACCCAGACAGTATTGTGGCGAGTGAGGACTCAAAAGTATGTGAACAATCGAGTGAGGCAATATTGCAGGGACTCGCTGTTGCATGCTTGCACTTGGAAATTTATAAGTGCTTGCAGGAACGAAAACACCGAGATGAACATTCTCACAGGACATTATGAATGTCAGAACTGCTGCATCAATATGCTGGCTGGGACATATCTGACACAGCATGTTTTACATCAGAGGAGTAATACAGTTGATCAAATTATTTGACACAAATGTCCTTTTTCTTCAATTTCAAAATAATTCATTTAGCTGAAAATACAGTTATTTCAGTGCTCGGTGGCAAGATTTAAACTGAATTTAATTTCGTATTCGGTAAGGCTTTGTAAGGTTCAGAGCACATGCGTTTTTGCCATAATGCCAGAGAGTATTACAACACAGAAGTGTCCTGGCGCATTAGCATCTATAATGGACTCCCTTGGCAAATTTTATTCTTATCCTGATGATCAGTCTTTATTTTCCGAGATTATTCTACTCACTGTTGATGCGTTCTGTCTAAATACTGATCGACAGCTTTGCATGATACATACTTTTTTTTCCTTTGACTTACTGAACACTGGACTGGGGCAATATCAGTTCCGAATATTTGATAGCAATTTATGCGGTTAACATTTCCAAGCTAACTCTGTGGTGTAATAACGCAACTGATGAGCTGTAGCTCACAGGCATTCTGCATTATCCAGGGATCGACTGGAATGTTGAGCACTGTTGAACCAAATGACCTGGACTCACTCTCAGCGAAGGCATTACTGACAATGGAATTGTACTTAACGGAAATCATGAAAGTCAGGCTGGGCCCTCGAGTTGCCGTGGCCTCATATTTCTGGGATGTTGTGTCACTGTAAAATTGTAATTAGTGTGAGTAACTACTCAAGTATGATCTTCGGAACTAGTGATCTTGCTTTTCTATGATATCCATAAATATATCATTGCAGTAAGAGCGGAACACTAACGTGAAAATTTCAGTGACTCGAATTTGAAGTTGCACTCAGAATAACTTTCACCATAGATCTATTTCACATGTTGGTCAATAGCCTGAAGCAAACACGCGATTCCAGTGGCGATGTCATATAGTGAGCATCTTTCAAATTGGATTTTACAGTGTGTGGTTCCTAGTGAAAGGGGAACAACTAACTCAAGTGCTTAAATGTTAATGGGAGCGTCTCTCTAAGTAAAATTACACTAGTGTTGGTTATGAACTGGAGAGGTATGACTTACCCCAGCAGTCTTATGTAAGTAGGAATATGTCTGATTACAGAAGTTGACTGCTGATGGGGAACAGAACATATGGAATATCTAACCGCACTGGGAACAGAGACTATAACAAAGTGAATCATGTTGTGCCTCCTTCATGTACTGACCCCAAAAAGAGTT